>NC_081411.1:605183883-605490133 GCF_030272615.1 Cryptomeria japonica | reverse complement strand
GTAGGGATTGGAGAAGAGAGCACGATAGGGTGTCTGGAAATCATTCGCTGCAACTAAGCCCAAGGGCATGATATAACACCCTTGGCCCATGTTGATGTGTTTTTAATGACTACGTCGAACACAAAATAATCTAACGGTCACTTCACTCTCTCTTGATCAAAGTGTGATTGCATGCTAAGATTGCAAGAAGTTCAAACAATCGACTCCAAGGTTCCTTTATGCTACAAGCGTGACTCAGTTGGCTGATGTGATTGCTGGTAATCCAAGGGGCCTTACGTTTGCATCATTCTTTCACTTCTTTGTTGTGGCTGGAACTCCATCATCGGATATGGCGATTCTGCGATGCTGCTGCTTCGAACGGACTAAAATGAACTGAAAGTAAAAGGGAAAGGGTTCAAAAGGATCTAAATCCATTCCTAAGGGCCATGATATCAACAGTTAATGCTTTGGTGGACAAATTCCAAACAAACCAAGCTCTGCTTCGCCAAGATCAACTACAACTCCGCAAGAACCGGTGCAATCTTCTGAGGATGTTGGAGGATTTTCACATTGAGAAAAGTGCATCTGAATACCCAACACGGCGCAATCCAAATGATTATTCACAATCGAACTTAGCACAAATTTAGGGGGGCTCAGACTAACTTTACGCTGCAACTTACAATCAGCAAGATGCAAAAAGTATGAACCATGGAAATTCATCAGACACCATTACATTCTCCATTGAAATCAAAGCACTTTACCATTTCTAATCTAAGTGAGGAAGGTGAAACCATGCAAGCTTTGAAAAAATAATTAAAGTGGACACCATCAAAGAACAATGTTTCACTATTATTATCTCAAAACTTATCGCAACAATTTCATACAAGTCTCCCTCCTTTTACAAATGAGGGGGGTCACCCCTTTATATAGGCCTCAGGCCATGATTACATGCAAACCCTAATTAGGGTTTTCCGTAAAAGATTCTCCACTCAAGATGCAACAAGGTGGGAATCTCCAATTAATAACCCATCATGCCCATATACAATTAATAACAATCCTGCCAAAAATGGCACCCATAAAGCATTAATTAACTATTACATTCAAAAAGTGCCCACTATGCAATGAATGTACCCTCATGCAAAAATCGCCCATGATGCCATAAATGCACCATCATCTCCTGAACGTGACGGTTGCATGTAGAAGGAATCTGCCATAATGCCATAAATGTGACGGTTGCATGCAAAGAGATGCCTCATTAATTCAGCGTCTGTTGACTCGGCTGATACTTGGCGAGAAAAAACCTTGGAGAGAGAAAACTTCAGGAGGGAAGAATTTGATCCATGAAGAATTTTCTTGAAATTTCTCGAACTTTCCTTGCTCTGGAGGAGATTTTTAATGATTTTCCACCATCTCCTATTTTTTAGGAATTTTCCACATATTAGGGTTCCACGGTCTAGGAGAGAGAAAATTCCCTCACGACTCCAAGTCTACCATCATTTTCAAATTCGGATGATTCTTGATGCCCGAGAATGGATTTTTCAAATTTTTCCCTGGGGGGGAAATTTCTTGTTCAATTCATCCTTGATTTCTTCCTTGCCTTAGAAATTGTTTTTTTCCACCTTCAATTCATCTCGACATGCAATTCATGTTGTGAAGGAATTCTCCTTTGGAAAGAAATTTGTTCCTTACGCCCGAGGAAGGAAATTCTTCATGCCTTAGCCAATTTTTTTTTTGAGTTTTCAATCCTGAGCATGGAATTCACTTTGCATGGTGGAATTCATCATTTCCATGTCGTAACCATTCTGATATCCCTTTCATTAACCAAGGCGTTGATCCCTTCATTCCCTGGAATCTTGAATTTTCTCCATCTTCCATGCCTTGTGTGTTTTGGCGCCTTAATGAACCCTTGGGCGCAAATTCTCCATGGAGGAGGAATTCATGAGTTTGAGCATTCTCCAAGGCATATCAACTTTAGCGCCCTCCCTTGGCTTGGGGCAGATTTTTGTATTGGTCAAGGAATTCATTGAATGTTGAATTCTCCATGACTTGTCGACTTTGGCGCCTTCCGAGTGCTTAGGCGGATTTTCACCATGGAGGAGGAATTCACAAATCTTTTCTTTCCTCCATGACACTTCAATTTTGGCGCCCTCCTGAGTGTTTGGGCGAAAATTCAACATGGAGGAGGATTTCATCATTTTGTATATTGTCCATGAGGATACTACTTTGGCGCCTTCCCTTGTTCCTAGGCGGCATTTTGACTTGGTCAAGGAATTCCTTCATTTTACATTCTTCCATGCCTTCATGGATTTGGCACCCCATCCTATGCTTGGGCGCTAATTTGCTTGGGTCATGGATTTTCATTGTTCTTTCATTTTCCTTCATCTCTCTTGTTTGGCGCCTTAGTCTCACCTTGGGCGCTATTTTGCATGCATCAAGGAATTCATCAACTTTTGATTTCTCCATGAACCCTCTCTTTTGGCGCTTTGATCATGGCTTGGGCGGAATTTTGCATTGGTGGGGGATACATGCATTTTTCATCTTTCTTTGATCACCTTCCTTTAGTGCCCTCCTTTCTCCTAGGGTGCTATTTTGACCAAGGCAAGGATTTCAACATTTTTCATGAATTCCATGGCAGGGTAATTTTGGCGCCTTGGTACCTTCTAGGGCGAGTTGAATCCTCCATGACCTCTTCATTTTGGTGCCTATCCTTGGCTTGGGGCGGAATTTTGCCTTGGAGGAGGAATTTCAACATTTCATGCCTCTTCTGAACTTGGATGGAGTTTTCTGAGTTTCTTCCAGATCAGGCCACCATATAAGAATTTGGGGTGATTTCCCAGACAGAGACAAATTTCCCGAGCTTTCCATTTCAAGAATGGGCTTCCAGCACTCAACCATTTTCTGGCTCTCTCTGTCTTCTTTTTGACTTTCCGGAATTAGAAGTAGTTGCAAATGCCTGGCCTTTGTCACCTTGCCCGAATGGTCCTGTCAAAACAAACCTTTAAAAAATAGAAACCTTTAAAGTGTCAGCGTTAGATCCCTAGACAAGACACATGAATGACTTACTATAAATAGAAACTTATTAAAAATAGTAAGTTTGATTTTTTGGCAAAATGACGACATTCTGGGACTTAGTAAAATCCCTAAAAAATAGGAACTTTCTAAAAATAGAAAGTTACTCTGTTTTGGCTCAAATTTTACTGGGAGATTCCTTGAAGGGTACTGATTCTAGTCTTATGTTTAGTTTCTTCAAAACCCTAACAAAACCCCTAAAATCTAGGACAAAAGGAAGAACCCTTAAAAAAGACAAAACAGGCCCTAGACTTCACCAAACTTGCTCAGAAGAAAAGCAGATTAAATCCAAATGACCCTCGAACACTTGCAAAGCAGAGAGACTGATGAGACTGCTGTGAAAAGACCCCAAAAATGCAAGCCAAAAGACCGGGAGGGCCTAAAAAGTAGGGGGTCTCCATTTGCAATGGGGTGATGTGTGAAAACGTCACAACAGGTACATCACTTGGTGAAGAAATTTCGCTCTATGACCTTAGCAAGATCAGGACATCAAAATTTCTCTCTAGGAGGACAAGGTCAAGGTAAAGATTTCAGTCTATGTCCTCTAGAAGGACACAAATCAAGTTCTCTCTATGACCTTAAGGAGGACATGAATCAAGTTCGCTCTAGGACCTTAGGAAGGTACGAGACTCTCCAAATTCGCTCTTGACCCTTGGCAAGGTACGGGAGCTAAATGTAAAATTTCGCCCTAAGTCCTTAGGAAGGACATGATCTCAAACAGCCTTAAACTCAATCCTTCACTTTCCTTCACTCTACTAGATCATATCCCAAATCTTCACGAAATGTGTTAACTTTTACCCTTCAAGAACGCTCAAGGAAGGAATTCTCTCTAATCTTGAAGCAAAGGACGGGTCTAAGGCAAGTTTGCTCCAGCAAGGGACATGACCCTACGTAGACACTTCGTTTAATCTCTCCCCTTACCTGTACTTTATTCATCCAAACTTCCAATTCTTAAGTCACTTCAATGTCCATGTCAAATTAATCTTGAAAAGTGACCGTAGGGAAGACTCCTCATTCAATCCCTTTCCACCTAAATTGATGAATCCTCTGGCTACTCAAGAAATTATATCCCTTCAATGCAAAGATTAATAGCAAGGACGCTAAGACAACCTAGGACTAAACAAAAAGGACTAATCCTAGAAAGCGAAAAGTGGGGTTCCCCATTTTCAATGGGGCGATGTGTGAATACCTCACTACAGTATGGAGCATCCCTAATCCTTGATCCTCACCAAGTGATATGGATTCTATGGTATCCCTAATCCATGACTCTTAATAATTTTCTTCATATATCTTTTTATAGTTGGTTTTGATTCGCTCTTTTTTGGCTTGAGTAATGAAGTATCCTTGAACCCTAATCCTTGACATGCTCGAGACCCCAAAACTCTTGCATTTTGCACTATTCATCCCTACCTACCTCCCTACAAGACCCAAGTCACCAATAATACAAATTTGATGTGACAACTACTCCAAAGGGTTTTCCTACCCATAATCTTTTGTTTATCTCAATTGTGTGGATTTAGACAATTTCAACAGAGGAAAATGAGAACACCATGCCACCATGAATGTCGTGGTTGAGTCTCATCTCCTGATGATCCACTCACTTGTTCAGGCCATCTCATAGATTTCTCGAGATCTAAGAATTCCTTTAACGCCACATTCAAGAGTTGCAATTCTTCCTTGATTCCCAAAGCAATAAGGCAACCAACAAAGCCCTATATATGCTAGTTTGTTATCCAAAAGAAAAAGTCAGTTATTTTATCATTTTCACATGACAACAATTTTAGGAAAGATCTAGGGTTTCAATCTTTTCATGTCCAACAGCCATTAGAGCAATTCATTTTGCAAATCAGAAAGAGGTAGCTTACTTGTAGTAGATATTTGTAACTAAATGTCTCCTTCACCATTTGTGGATATTAAGAAAATTTCCAAGTGACGAAGTGTGACAATTTTTTAGCTTAGGGTTTTCTCTCATCACATTTGTTGGTGTGAATGTAATAGCAATTTGATGACATAGTTGGCAATTGGAGGGGTGTGGATTGAGTTACGGATCAATTAGGATGAGCGATTTAATTCATTGCAAATATTTTTTGCAATGGACATTTCCTTTTTTAATATGGTTTTTTGGAGTTTGGAGAGGTATTATTAAGCATGTTCAATTCTTTTACTTTTATTGGTAATAGATATATATTATTAATATTTAAAATATGAGAAATACAGTAACAAAAAAACTCTAAAATATTTGCAAACTACCACCATCAACCCAAAAAATTCACCTTGTCTATGCCACTACTACCCGCCCATAGAGGCCTTTATAGATTGCACTTCCACATCTACCCACCCGCTCATCCCTTTACAAATTTCTCTTTTTGTTGACATATGCTACCATCTGGCCATCCATGACAAATTTACTCTAAACCCTAACTCTAAAAATACTATTTTTCATCTTTTTTCTTCTTCGCCCCTGAAGAGCCACTTACCTTATGATCATCTTGGTTGAACACCAATTGTTTTTTGTCTTTCACCTTCGTCTCCATATTCGATGCACCTCATTCCAACTCTCCCGCTCACGGAGGTAGTCTTTCAAAGTGTCCCACCCGATATGAGCCTTTGCCTGTTGCTCTTCTTTGTCATTGAAAGCACTCTACTGAATGAATGGATGCAATGGCGGTTCAAGCTCGCCAATTTGAAGCTAGTCACCATCACCAATTCTCCTCTTGGTTGCGCCATCGCCAAGAAGGCATTCATGTCACATGTCTATTCATCCTTGATGCATTCTTGCATGACCCAATGGACGTCTTCCTTGTTTCCCAATTCCGGTCCCCATGCCATCACCATTGATACAATATCAATGTTTGTTCTGTATTGATGCTTCATCCTCATGAACTCTTCTCCAAGTAAGATATTCTAATTTGAAAAAATAGGGGCTCTTCAAACTTGAAAATGCTCCTCAATCTTTTCTTTGAAATTCTACCCAAGAATGCCAACTCTGTTTTGGAGTGACCAACGTGACGTTGGCTTCCGTATTGTGCAAACACACCACCTGTCCTTCTCTCTCGACGCTCTTCTCTAAATTTCTGCTGGCAATAGAAATGAAAAGACATTCCGTCTATTAATAACCACCTCAAGCGAGCCCTATGCATTAAAAACCCACTACTTGCCATAAATAAATCAGCAAGCGGCGGCGTATAGGCTATCTAAGAGAACAGGCTGGATTTCTCGAAAATCCTCCCATAATTCATTTGCCTAATCATCATTGAATGTAGCTGCCACCTTGGACAGTGTGTCTGCAACTTCATTTCCACCCCTCAATGTGTGAGTAATTTTGAATTCCTGGAAGGGTAATAATTGGTTTTTAATAATTTTGATATATTTATTCAATTTTCATTTTTTAATAGCATTAATAATAATCAAAGAGATGCCTTCCAGGTGCAATTTTGAGATCGACAATTCTTGGCCATTTTGATTGCTAGTGAAGCCGCTTGAGCTTCGGCCTCATTGTTCATTCCTTCTCTCAGCTTCTTGGCACCCATCCAATCCCTTGCTACATACACTGCCCCTGACGGCCCCGGATTGCCCTTCGATGCTCCATCAAAATTCACTTTTACTCATCCCTCATCCAGCTTAATCCATTCAACAGATGTCACTTCCTTTGGATCTGGATTAACCCAAATAGGCCCATTAAGCATGTTTAGTTGTTGATGTCATATCTCTTTCCTCATTTATGTGTTGTGTCTTCTAGTAATCATGACTTTCTAAACCCAATATAAGGCATCAATCTTGGAAGTGTTTGACCCTCCATGCACCTTAAAATGAAAATCATCTTTAACCAATAGTGTAGGAGTGGGAAATAGATATGCATGCATTTCATGATTTTGTATTTTAACTAGCCAACAAACCTTGAAGGGTTTCTACCTTATGAGAATCATGTCATGCATACCCCCATCTTGTAGTGTTGCAATCATGTTTTCATTAGCTTAATAAAGGTCATATATGCAGTAAGTTAGTCTTCGGTCTAGTGACAAATTTTGGGACAAAGCATACATTGGATATTGCTGCAGTTGTTTCGCTTCATTTATTTTCAATTGTGATTAAATCTTGTTATAGATTACATTCACGAACACCCTCTACGTCAAGGTAAGCCCAAAGTGGAGAGATTATTCACTCTCAGCAATTGGCCTGTCACCACTCACATTTTGTTGATACGTTGATCTATCCACCTTTAGGAACATTTCCCTGACCTTGAAGCAGACTGATCTCCCTAGAGGTGTAAAGTTAAACAACAATTTCAGGAACCAATAGAAATTACCTTCACCATTCTAATCATGCCAAAATTTTAATATTGAGAAGTGTTGGGCACAGTAGCATATTATCATTCTTCTGAGCATACTCACCTTCCTTTCTGAAATTTTGAGTATGTTAGAGATTGTACTTCTTTAAACCAAACTTTGTCAATAGAAGGGCTGAATTCTATTTATCTTGGAATGCAATGATAACTCATTTTGTTACAGATGTAGAGCTTCTTGTTTTCCTTCTAAACAATGGACATAGCTTATCCCCTGACATTTCCAATGGTTTTTTGTAGGCATTTTATCTATATATCTAATTTACCAAGTTATCACTTAAACCTGACACGAGACAATCACTTGAACAATTGTTTGTCAACACAGTCATACACAAAGAATCATTTCAACCTTAGAGGGAGAGTGCAAAAATTTGAAGGCAATAGAGAACAACTGCTAGTAATGAATTTTAGCATTAGTTGAGATATCCCTCCATTTCATCCCTTAGGAATCCTCACAGTCCTTTGCTTACAATTTCCCAGTATGGGTTTTGTATTCAATTGTCTTTTGCACCTAGTTTCTCTTCATGTTACCATATCGAGTGGTCTCTTGCACAATACATAGCACTTGAGAGGATTCTTTTGAAAATTCATTTTAAGTCTAACAAGAGTTTTAAAGTTAGCTATCAAGGTTGTCACTACTCACTCCTATAGATACCCAACCCTTATCTTAAAAAGTCAAATGTCTTAGTTATTATATTGTACTTGCGATTTCCTGGCAAGTTTTTTGCCAAAATGTTGGCCCCAAGCTTTTGGGTGACTTGGGGGTTGATTTATCTTTTGTGAACTCATGAGTCAGCCATTTTCTAGGCAATTTTCTAATATATTTGTAAAACAATGGATGCCTTTTATGCTTGCAATTAATCACTAAAAAGTAGATGTTTTGTAGCCAAGTGATATTGAAGGATCAATCCAGTCATTCTCTTAAGTCAGATGATAGCATGCCACTGTCATGGCTTAGCTTTGGTACTAGAAGTCACATAATATATCAGTTTTGCTCATAGGTAAAAGAATATTTTCGCAAACCAACATTTCGCAAGTCCTTAGTAGACATATCTAGGATTTCAAGGTCTACAGCTTTGTATTGAGATCTCATATTTGCAAAACTCCTATTGTAACAATTAAATATTCAAACATAGCAAATACATATCCCAAACCTCAATTATTACAAAAAACATGCCAAAAACAGTTTCTACATGGATTAAAAAGGCTGAGAACCAAAACTTGGTGTTAATCCTGATAATAAACACATTATTGTTGCCAAGGTTATTGAAACTAGCAAGTATGCTTCAGCCTTCCTATATTGACCAGTCTTCAAGCATGTTTTTGTGATATTGTTTGCTAATTAAGCATGCCCTATAAATACATGGTTTCGTTTTGTTTGATCCGAACCTGCAAACATCAAGTTCCTTCACCTCAGTATAAGGGCATCATGTCAAATGTTTAAGCTAAACATGCCTTATCACACACTAGAAATCAGCATGCCATAAGTATTAAGTTTTCATTAATGATACAAGGGAAACATACATGCAAATTGCATTGTAACAAATATAGGCAGTATGACACATGCATTTCGCAACAGTCATATTCAAACTTAAATGTTAGGCATCCATTAAACAAATTAATATGAATCTATGCAATCATCAAAGAAAATGCATATTATGGATGACTTGAGAAGAAATTATCCACACATCCATTCTGATATCAGTACTTAATTGAGGCTTCTAACCTTGTGTCACACACAATGTATTGGGAAAGAAAAAGACAATATAAAATTTAGAAACAACAAAGCAGAAACAGCAACCAAAAACAAAAAAATCAGTGAGGGGAACCCAACACTGAGACCAACTGGATCACCTAAGAAGAATCAGACCAAAAGAAACCAGCTAAGCAGACCAAACAAACTAACCATCAGCACCAAAAAAACCAGTAAACAGAGAGCTAACAACAATTAACAATTACTAGCTACCATATATGCATTCTTCTTAACAAAACTAATAGACCAAAAGTAATCTCGTCTTTTTGCAACAGCTGCAAATCCTGGTTTTCCTCATGCTGACCCCACTTCCATTGAAATTATTTTATTTATATTAGGCGGGACCTAAGTCACAGAGTTCGCCGAATTTCAACCATGAAGTTCAAAATTCGGTGAACTGCAAAACATGACTTAAAATTCATTGAAATTCGTCATATATTCGAACAGGTATAGGGCATAATTTTTTTCAGAAAAACATATTCAAAAGGTATCTTTTTTACAGCTCCGATTCAGTTTATTTCCCATTCCGACAGTTCCAGGAACGGACACAGAAATCCCTTTAGCAGGGATGCGGGGGTTCGAGATGGAAAAAATCTTGCCGGTCGTCACTTCTCATACTCAAGCGAGGCCTAGGTTTGTGCATAGTTGAAACCGCCAAGCACAAACGGGTGAAATTTTCTTGTGTCGAAGCATATTTTGCAAGATTTTGACTCAGCATTTTTAATATGTGTTCAAACATCTTATGTAAATTAAAGTTGTATTAGAGTCTTCCTGTACATGTTAAGATATGTAAATCAAATTCATATTAAAGTCATACGTAAATTAATATATATGTTAAATTTTCTAACGTATGTTAAGATATGCCTTCCTACTAGGCATATATAATATATCAAATATATATTAAAGCTGTATTTTAATATATTTATGATTGATATAGTAATGATATTTAAATTAAAATTTTAAACTTATTTATATTATAATATATTCAAATTTAATTAATAATTATTTATATTAGTCGAATTTAATTCGAATTTTTTTCCCGAATTGTTTTCTCCTCGAATTTTATTGTTGCCGAATTCGAACTCGAACATTGTGACATAGGGTGGGACTGATTCTTTCCTCCAATGGCTCTAGATTTGAATCTTAAGACCCTCATTTGCAATATAGTCAGCGGCCTAGTTTCCTTCCTGGAATATATGTTTAACTTTGAATTGTGAAAATTATTTCAGACTTTCCCTCATTAGGGATCTGATCTCCCATGGTCCTATAATTTCTTCTTTTAAGATGTCAACTATCAACTTTGAATCTCCTTCAACAACAATCCTGATAAAACCCAAATCTTTAGCTAGCTTTATACCCTTCCAAGCAGCAGTGGCTTCAGCAAAGTTGTTAGATTTTATTCCTAAGTACATGGCAGTGCATTCAATAAGTCTCCCTTTATGGTCTTTGAGAACAGCACCTGCTCCAGCTTGTCCAAGGTCACCCAATCAACAAAGGTGAGAGGCATAACCTGAGACCAAACCTCAAGAGAAAAGGGGCAAAGCAGGAACAGGTGATCAATACTTTCACCTTTTTTGTATTAAAGAGAACACTTGTTAATAAATTGAAACCCTTTTTTGTTCAAGTTATCCACCGTGAGAACTTTGTTGTGAGTTGCAATCCACCAAAAACTATTGATCTTGGGAATGAAATTAGGAATCCAAACCTCCTTCCAATCAAATTGGGACAGACATTTTGGGAGCAGAATCTAACAGGAGATAGGTTAATCTAACAGAGAAGTCACCAGATGGGGTAGGCCTCCAAATCAGATCATCCTGCATGCTCTGATCAAACAGGGAGCATTCACCCAAGGTAGATAAGATATCCCTGATCTTGAATTCTCATTAAGGCTGCCATCTACTATACATATGTCTATTAGTAACAAGCCTGTCTTTAATGTTAATCCAAGAAGGAGAACCTCTATCCCAAGCAATATAATCTTGTATTTTCTCTCCAATCATCCTAATACAGCAATTCTTGAGGCTTTGTACATTATCCATAGATGAAAGAGGCTTATCTCCTCTCCAAATCTCATTTCAAAAGAGGGTGTCTTTGCCATTACCAACAATCTTACCCACACCTCTTCTTAACAAATCTCTGCATTTTAAAATTTATATGTTAATCATAAAAAAATCTGCAAATAATTATATTCGAGAGGATAACAGGTTTTGAATACATTTTTTTGATACATCATGCATCATACAAGTAAATTATTACAATTAATTCTTATGATTCTGTCACCACTACAAATATATCAAGCTTGGTTTGCAAGGCACCATTAGTAATAACTAATAGGGAATTTATAATTAATCTTCTACGTGGGATAAGCTTGGTTAGATTGAATTGTGTATGGTAAAAGCCACATCATCTTATTGAAGTTGATTAAAAGTTATAAGAAAGCATAAAATATTGCTAGAAATCTCTGTTTACATGCATGCTTGGACCAAAGATATCTTCCAATGTTGAGTCTTTATTTTAAATATTCTTTGTTATTTTGAATTCTATAATAAAGATGTTGGTTCATGATATGATAGTGTTTCTCCTTAAGTTACAAAGCATTGTTGTCAATATTGGCAGTCTTCATGGCAAAACGTTGGATCTATTGAAGTCGAATATTTAATATTTTTGCTCATGTTCATCAGATTATTTCCTAATAAAACAGCATACAAACTGCAAAATATCTACTCACAGAGCCTTACAGATAGCACGTTTTTCATTTTAGGAAGAGGGTCTTATAGAAATTGTAGAGTTAAGGATTAGGGTTAGGTTGATGAACTATAGATATGGCTTACTCTCAAAATGCCTGTCTATATGCCTACAAGGAAAGTATACAGAACATGTCATAGCAGCTTATAGAGTGCTTATATACATCAATGAAGGCCCTCACATCTGTCTTACAAGTTGTGGCTGTTTTGGATGTAAATAATAGTTGTGATCATTCTATCTCAAAATACAATAAGCATCCAAGAAAACCGGATATTAAAAAATTATGGCTTTCTCATATTGCATTCCTGTAGAACACACAGTCACTCATTTTGAATAGATTGATGATGTCAAACATGGAAGATATTGAAAACTGGAACAAAAATGTCAGCCATTTCTTGGTTGGATTAGGTTAGCAGTTGTAAAGGGGAAAACTCTAAGGTTGGCTAAAGGCTAATCACAATTTAAACCATGCAGACAAAAGTAGTATCACATAAAAATAACAAAAAAAAAATGTGGCAGAAAGAAAGAATGTAAGACAATAAAGTTTGCAGTGCTAGCACCTACATATCAACCTAACATGGAGAAAGCTTCAACTTATCCAAGAAGGCAAAACCTCTGAATTTTATTGATATGATAAATGGGTCATGATTACAAAATGAAATTACATCAGTATATAGAGCTAGTTATCTGGAATCAATCATGTTATCCTACCCATTTAAAAGTATCCAACAATATGACATCAAGAGGCTATATCATAGTTACCAAATTTGGAAATTCTAAAAAAATACAGAAGTCTAATTCAGAATAAATCATAAATATGACAACATATGAAATTTTTAAATGGTAAGCAGAACAAATCAGATGCAACACGGGTTTGCAGAGAAATGAAGTTTTATCTTTGTCAAATAAAAATAACTGAAAATTCCTCTAAAATCAGATCCAATTGATTAGGTACATATGGTTACTGGACTACATCTAGTAGGATTTGGTAAACCATGGGCTACATGATACATCCCAACAAAACATTTCAGCTATCAACAAAATTAATTTATGGCTCACTGATGACAAAATGTTGTGTTTAGGATTCCAATGAATTGACCATTAATCATAGTTCCATGGAGTTTCTTGACGAAGGGATGGGGGGATGAGTTTTGGGGATAGGGTGACTGAGGGCCTAAGTTTGGGGATAGCTGTAGGATGATACCATGTGTGTGGTGGGCTGGTGGTGCAAATACATATAGTACTTGAAAAAATAGTTATAAAAGGATGTGTAAGGAATAATTATAAGAATTACAAATAAAACTTTGGCATACTAAATAAAGGTTAAATCACTAAACATTTCAACTATGGCAATGATTGCATTGAACGTTAACAATGGTGAATGTAGGTTTGGGAGAAAATCTCCTAGTAGGGTTGAAGGATAGTGCCCCTCATGGGGTTTGGGGACAAAGCCCCTAGTGGGGTCAAGGATTAGCACCCCTTGTGGGTGTTAATGCATGATAGCTTCGGTAAAATAAATGATTGAATGAGAGATAAATGAAGTCTCTCATTCAATCATTTATCCTCTCGATTCAACTATCAGGAAAACTTCAAGCTATTTCATTTGATGATAATTCTTCATTTTTATATGTCCAATCTACTTAGTCGATCAATGTTCAAACTATCTATAATCATATCATAGCATAGTATACCAATTATATCGGTTTGCATTATAAATGTGATCACTGATTATTATCGGGTTAACCATGTATCCCGATTTATATCGGTTGAATCCTCAACAGTAAACAAATGATGATTATCGGATTGTTATCGGGTGGCAAAGCATACACCGCTTGATATCTAACTATTAGTTAAGTGACTGGTATCGGTTAACAAGTCACTTAGACACCGATTGACATCGGTTAACATGTCACGTAAATACCGATTGACATCGGTTATCATGCCACGTAAATACCGATTGGCATTGGATACTAAGTTACGTAGACCCCGATTAGTATCGGGCTGTTGATTAGAATAAACACCGATTGGTAATCAAAGGGTGCGATCAAGTATTGTCTTGATCGGTCATGTCCATAAGACATGACCGGTCAAGGCATTGCTTGATCCTCCCCTCTTGCATATATATACCAATCGATATTTGTGAGAAGGACATTGAAATCCATAAATGCTCCTCTCACCTGCCACACAAAAGAAGATAATCAGATTTATAAGATAAATAGATAATACATAGATAGAGAGAATATAAATTAGAATACATCTTGCATATTGAATTGACAATTGAACATCATTTGCATGGTATCAGAGCCAAGTTAAATCGAATTTGAGGCTGTTCAATTTTGCAGAAAATTCAAAACAAGCATATATTCAATATCACAATTCTTTCAATGGCTAGCGCTATCAGATTTGAAGATAGACTCGGAGGAGGTGATGACTTCTCAACATGGAAGTTCAGAATTCAAATGATTCTAAAAGAAAATAAAGTTGAATCATTTGTAAAAACTGAAACTGCAGAACCTGAGACTGAACCTCACAAAACAACTTGGAGAGAGGGAAATGAAAAGGCCATCAAAATCATAGTTGATGGGGTGAGAAATTATATTATGCCCATCATAAGGAAACGTGAGACAGCCTACAACATGTTCAAAGCACTTGAAGATGCATTTGAGATATCTAATGCTAGTAGAACCTTGGCTTTAAAAAGAGAAATAAATCACATAGCCATGATAAAAGGAGAATCAGTCAATGCCTAGTTCATGCGAATATCTGCCCTAAGGGATGAACTGGCAACCCTTGGATATGAGATCCAAAGCAAAAAATTAACACTCATTGCTCTATATGGGTTGCCTAGCATATGGGAAACATTCGTCCAAGGCATCAGTGCAAGGGATCAATTTCCAAAATTCGATAGGCTAAAGGCTGACTGTCTCCAAGAGGAATCAAGGCAAAATAAGAAAGGGATCAAGCAAAAGAATATAGATGAAGATCTCCAAGTTCTAAATACGAACTCAAACAAGAAAAGCAAACAAGAACAATTCAGAAAGAGAAAAGGTCGTCACGGCAAGAACACCTTCAAGAAGGACCTTTCTCAGGTTCAATGTTACAGATGTGACAAATTTGGGCACTATGTTGCCAAATGTCCAAAAAGAGGTAAGCAACAAGCCACATTTGCCAAAACAGGAAAATCTAAAAGGGAAGAGGACCCCGAGAAATATGTACTCTATTCAGCACTCACAAACCAAGCATCAAACAAAGTTAACTCCTGGGTGATCGACAGTGGCTCATCCAGACATATTATAGGATTCAGAGAAGTGCTAGACTCCATGAAAGAGGAGAATGATGAGGAAGTAACTATCGGAGATGACTCTACATATCCAATCAAAGGAGTTGGAACCTGCACCATCAAACTAAAGTCAGGTGTATCATTACAACTTAAAGGAGTACTATATGTTCCAAGCATCAAGAGAAATCTAGTCTCAATATCAGCACTGGAGGATAATGGATACAGAGTGACCTTCATGGACAACAGAGTATTTGGCTTGGCCAAAGAATTCATCCATCAAGAAAGCTAAAACGATTGGTCAAAGACAAGGCTACCTGTATGAGCTATGCACAGAGCCCAACTTAGTCCTAATCCACGAAACTACAGATGCTAATGAAGTCTGGCATAGAAGACTAGGCCACCTAAATTTTAGAGCTTTATCATCAATGGGAGACCTTGTCACAAGTCTACCTAAGTTAAAGCAATATCATTCAGGGGCATACAAAGGATGTGCCCTAGGTAAAAATACTAAGGGTGCTTTTCAAAATAGTACTAGGAAAACAAGTAAAATTTTAGAGTTAGTTCATTCTAATGTATGTGGACCCATGTCCATACCTTCTTTGGGGGGATTTTTGTATTATGTAATATTTGTTGATGACTACTCTAGGAATGTCATGTCCCCATAAATATTTGAAGAAATATATCTATGTATGGTTATAAAGACAATGTTCCTGAGCAAAAAACACGTCATTATGGGTATCGAGGATTACAACCCTCCATACATACGTCTTACTTCCCTTGTAATGCATGACACTTAGGCGCTTAATATATTAATCAAGGAACTCGATTATCAAACTAACCATTTCATTGGTTAGCTATTAACTCGATTTAAGGAAAGAGTGCGTCAAACCAACATGTGGCTTCAAACGTCGTATCCTCTCACCATCAAGGTATAAACTTAAAGATCGAAACACTCTAAAAGGAGGTTAAGACATTATATATTATTTTGGAAGGATATCCTGTGCGATAGCAGAAGGGAAACAAATACTTCAAAGCCATAATCGATTGCTGACAAATACAACTCATAACCACGAAGGTGAAGGTCGGATGCAAGCGTTTGACATTAAAGGCTAGAGACAGAATCACCTGTGTCATCTACACCTTCACAATTATCGTATAGTCTACATGGTCGAAGGCCAAATGTTGTAACAAGCCATAACAGTTCATACATCCGACAAGACTCAGGTCTCTACCAGAAAAGCGATCATAACAAAGAGCAATAGTATCTCTCTAATATTCATCACATAATTGCCGGTATCTAAGACATAGAAAAAGACATTCTATCATATCAGACAGGAAAGGGATTGTACACTGTAAAACAAAATGTTATATTCATTATGATAATTGCAATATATATATATATATATATAGTTGAGTTATCAATTGTAACAAGTTCAGGAGGATCAATATATTCTTATATATGTACATAACTCATCATTCTCATTACAAGTGGCATTTACTGTCATCTATATCAGTTTCTTGATGCTTCCTTAGGAAAAAGACTCTTGTAGTATTAGATTTCTGTCCCAGATTCATAAGCCATCCTAATAAGGGACATTACAGTGGTATCAGAGCATAATCCTGCCAGCCTGTGAAAGAAATAACATTCCAAAGGTCAACCATAAGGCCTAACCAAAAGTTTCAACATCCAAAGAGAAAGATCAACTACCGTCAACCTAGAAAAAGATATCATAATCTCAAGTCTACACTGAAGAAAAGAAACTACTTGTATAGAAATCGTACGAAATTATTAGCAAATCGAGAATTCCTACATCATTTCTGTAATTTTACACAAGGCAACAACAACATCTTCACGACAAGACAACAGCAGATAGAAGCATTCTCGCGAAGAGAATTCCTGTCGTATACAATGATCTAGCGCATTGCATTCTTCCAAAAAAGATGTATGTTGATATAAAAAGGAAGCTTAGACACATGAAAACTAAGATAGAACTAAATTGAAGAATAAAGATATAAAATTATGAAGTAATATGTAAGAAATAAAAGAAACTGATCTCATATACACCAGCAGTCTTGTATGAGGAAAAATATATATGACCATGACAGGTTTATAAGAATCTAGTATATACATTCAAGGCAGATTTGCATAAATCATTTAGGGGAGAAACATGAGTTATCTTTTATACAAGTACTATATAATAAAGGATCCTTCTAAGGCAAAATTTGTGAAAGAATAGAGTAGCTTTGTGAAGATTCTATGGTTGGAGTCACAAATAGTTTTTGAGCAGACATATGAAAGAATTTTGAGTAGACTGGAAGGAAGAAAGAATGCAGGGAAAAAAAAATAAAAAATGAAAGCTCATTTGTGAAGAGTCTATTGTACTCTAATTTGAAGGCTCAGTTGAGCAACATTAATTAATAACATTGAGCTATAATTTTCAAATATACAATCTAGAGAAATTTATCAAGATAAGTTCTATCCTTTGAACTATTCTTTAAATTTTAAGTTGAATAGTATACTGATATGTATTCAGTTAAGATAAAATTATGTTTCTTAATATACTACAACTCTCACTTTAAGTTAAAATTGTTTTCTCAGGACTAAAGGCAAATCCCTAAGGGGACATTGTAAGGAGGTAAACAATATGGTTACAACAACCAAGAAAGAGGGAAGACAGAATGGAGTTTAAGCTAAGGGCCGCCAAGTACATGCTTGGTGTAGGAACGGCTCAATAAAGACCCCACTCCTTTCCGAAGAATAGAAAGAGGAAAGTTAGAATGTGGAAGGCTAACCTGAGTTGCCAAGTAGAGCAAGTCTCTTAGGTTTGGTGTAGAAATGGCTCAAGGGAAGTCTCCATTCCGAGCATAAAGAAATGTAGAGGAATTATTACACAAAGAAAGTCAATCCTCTCTAAGTGTAATGGCTCAACGAAGCCAATGAGGATAGCTAGGCTCAAGGAAGTCAACACCTCTCTAGATAATAAGGGCTCAAGGAAGCCTAAGGTGGGCAGCTTGACTCAAGGAAGTCAGCCCCCTAAGTAAGAATAAGGGCTCAAGGAAGCCAAAGATGGGCAGCTGGACTCAAGGAAGTCAGCACCCTAAGTAAGAATAAGGGCTCAAGGAAGCCAAAGATGGGCAGCTGGACTCAAGGAAGTCAGCACCCTAAGTAAGAATAAAGGCTCAAGGAAGCCAACGATGGGCAGTTTGACTCAAGGAAGTCAGCACCCTAAGAAGAATAAGAGCTCAAGGAAGCCAAGGATGGGCAGCTTGACTCAAGGAAGTCAGCGCCTTAAGTAAGAATAAGGGCTCAAAGAAGCCAAACGTGGGCAGCTTGGCTCAAGGAAGTCAACACCCTTAGTAAGAAGGATGACTCAAGGAAGTCAGTCCATTTCAGTTAGACAAAGATGGCTCAAGGAAGTCCATTAGACTTACTGACCCAAAGGAGGTCAGTCTTTACAAAAGGCTCAAGGAAGCCAAAACAGGTAAAGGCTCAAGGCAACCACTCTTTTCTCCTAAGTATACTTTGCATCATGTTAATTCATATATTTGTATATATTAGTGTTACTAATCTTAGTGCAGGAAAAAGAAGACAATAAAATTGCTTGAGGACAAGCAAATTCAAGAAGGGGAGACTGTCATGTCCCCATAAATATTTGATTCTCCTAAGTATACTTTGCATCATGTTAATTCATATATTTGTATATATTAGTGTTACTAATCTTAGTGCAGGAAAAAGAAGACAATAAAATTGCTTGAGGACAAGCAAATTCAAGAAGGGGAGACTGTCATTTCCCCATAAATATTTGAAGAAATATATCTATGTATGGTTATAAAGACAATGTTCCTGAGCAAAAAACACGTCATTATGGGTATCGAGGATTACAACCCTCCATACATACGTCTTACTTCCCTTGTAATGCGTGACACTTAGGCGCTTAATATATTAATCAAGGAACTCGATTATCAAACTAACCATTTCATTGGTTAGCTATTAACTCGATTTAAGGAAAGAGTGCGTCAAACCAACATGTGGCTTCAAACGTCGTATCCTCTCACCATCAAGGTATAAACTTAAAGATCGAAACACTCTAAAAGGAGGTTAAGACATTATATATTATTTTGGAAGGATATCCTGTGCGATAGCAGAAGGGAAACAAATACTTCAAAGCCATAATCGATTGCTGACAAATACAACTCATAACCACGAAGGTGAAGTTCGGATGCAAGCGTTTGACATTAAAGGCTAGAGACAGAATCACCTGTGTCATCTACACCTTCACAATTATCGTATAGTCTACATGGTCGAAGGCCAAATGTTGTAACAAGCCATAACAGTTCATACATCCGACAAGACTCAGGTCTCTACCAGAAAAGCGATCATAACAAAGAGCAATAGTATCTCTCTAATATTCATCACATAATTGCCGGTATCTAAGACATAGAAAAAGACATTCTATCATATCAGACAGGAAAGGGATTGTACACTGTAAAACAAAATGTTATATTCATTATGATAATTGCAATATATATATATATATATAGTTGAGTTATCAATTGTAACAAGTTCAGGAGGATCAATATATTCTTATATATGTACATAACTCATCATTCTCATTACAAGTGGCATTTACTGTCATCTATATCAGTTTCTTGATGCTTCCTTAGGAAAAAGACTCTTGTAGTATTAGATTTCTGTCCCAGATTCATAAGCCATCCTAATAAGGGACATTACAAGGAAAACTTGGATCTATTTTTTGAAATGTAAAGAATCAGAAGAGATCCTTAATAGGTTTAAAGAATTCAAATCATTAACTGGGAACTACTCAGGAAATAAAGTTAAAACCCTAAGAACTGATAATGGGGGGGAATACACATCAGAATTATTTAAAGAGTTTTGTAAAAATTCAGGGATTAAGAGGGAGTTAACAATACCTTATAACCCTCCACAAAATGTGGTAGCTGAGAGGAAAAATAGGACAATCATTGAAGCTACCAAAGCTATGATTCTTGATGAGAATCTAAATGTCAATCTTTGAGCAGAAGCAACTAGCACTGATGTATATATTCAAAACAGATGTCCTCACTCCCATCTTGAAGATAAGACCCTTGAGGAAGTCTTTACTAAATCAAAACCAGATATTAGCCACCTTTGGATATTTGGATGCCCTATCTATATTCATGTACCTAAGGAGAAAAGATTAAAATTAGAGCCTTCTGGAAAAAGGGGAATCCTTGTAGGATATAGTGAAACCTCCAAAGCCTACAGGATCTATATACCTGGTCAAAAGAATATTGAACTAAGTAGGGATGTGATCTTTGAAGAAGACAACCTTCAAAAGAGCCCAAAGCTCTCTAGACCTTGAAGTCTATATCCCTACCCCTAGCATAGATAAAGATCCTACTCTTGAGCTTCAGAGGGAGAATCCTGAGGAAACTATAAGTGAAACTCAAAGTCCACCTAAAGAAAACCTCAAGAAAAGACCACTATGGGCCACCAAGACTGTAGCAGAAGCTCAAAAGTTTGTTGCTCCCTCAGGGACCTTCAGGGAAAGCAAAAGGCCAAATAAATTCACTAGCTATGTTGCCCTTATGAATGATCTCTCTAAAGCCGAACCAAACAATGTATCAGATGCACTTGAACATCAAGTATGGAAGGATGCCATGTCTGAAGAGTATCAGTCCATTATGAAAACTGATGTTTGGGAGATTGTTCCTAGGCCAACTAAGAAATCTGTTGTTTCATCTAAATGGCTTTTTCAAGATCAAACATGCTGCAAACGACAGTATTGAAAAACACAAGGCCAAATTTGTAGCTAGAGGGTTCTCACAAAGGGAAGGAATAGATTATGAAGAAACTTTTGCACCCGTTGCCAGGTATACATCAGTAAGAGTTGTATTAGCCATTGCAGCAGCAAAGGGGTGGAAGGTACACCAAATGGATGCTAAGACATCATTTCTAAATGGTGAGATCTCAGAAGAAGTCTACCTAAAGCAACCTGAAGGGTTTGAAATTCATGATGCAGAGTCTCATGTGTGTAGACTCAAGAAAACTCTCTATGGGCTTAAACAGGCTCCCAGGCCCTGGTATGAAAGAATTGACACCTATCTCTCAAGACTAGGCTTCTCTAAGAATGATGCAAATCCTAATCTCTACTACAAAAGAAATAAAGGTGATATGCTAATATTGATTTTATATGTTGATGACTTATTAATCACATGAAATGATCACCTTATAGATCAATGCAAGAAAGATCTATCCAAAGAATTTGATATGAAGGACTTGGGACTCCTTCATTACTTCTTAGGATTGGAAGTATGGCAGAATTCTGACCACATTATACTAAACCAAGGAAAGTATACCTTGGAAATTTTGAAAGATTTGGAATGCTAAACTGTAGGCCCATGACCTCTACTATGGAAACCAATTTACATAAACTTAACCAAGCAACAACAGAGTCACAACCCATTGACCCTACTCAATACAGACAGATGATTGGGTCCTTGATGTACCTGGTAAATACAAGGCCATATATTTGTTATGCAGTTAATGCTTTAAGTCAATTTATGTGTGGACCTAAGGAGATACACCTGGTTGTAGTAAAACACATCATGAGATACCTACAAGGTACCCTAAACCTTGGTCTCAAATATGAGAAAGTTGATATAGACCTACATGGATTTATAGATTTAGATTGGGTTGGAAGTGTGACTGACAGAAAAAGCACTTCAGGGTGTTGCTTCAGTCTAGGTTCAGCTATGATATCTTGGATCAGCAGGAAGCAGTCCTCTGTAGCCCAAAGCTCCACCGAGGCAGAATACATTGCGGCTTCTATGGCTGCCCGAGAAGCAGTATGGCTTAGGAAGTTGCTTGTGGGGTTGTTTGGAGAACCTATGAAACCCACTATTATACATTGTGACAATCAGAGCTGCATAAAACTTTCAGTAAATCCAATGTTCCATGACAAATCCAAGCATATTGAGATTCCATACCACTATGTGCGAGATATGGTAGACAGAAATGTGATCCAATTAGAATATGTTTGTACAGGAGATCAAACGGTAGATACTTTGACCAAACCTCTTTCCAGAGTGAAGGTTGATCACTTCAGAAAAGGTTTAGGTATGATAGAAAGGTAATTGGCTCTGTAATCTGTATTTACATATCAATAAGATGTTTAATGTGTAAACTTCTTTGTCATGATAGGACATTTTGGATTTTATCCCCTAGGTTCATATCTAAGAGGTGACGATCTCTCAAGATAATGAGCACTTGTATGTAGACATTATAAGGTGACGATCTTATGATGTCCAAACCAGTTATCATGTTGGATCTCTGGTGTGTCATGGATGTGCCATGATTGTGTTGTGGTAAAACATTTGTATAAGATGTTGGTGCACATACTACAACTTGGATAAGATGAGAATTTAATCTTTTCTCATATGATTATCCTTTAAGTATTGCGTGTTTAGGCAATACTGATATCACATGCATAGGTGATATCCTGTCATCACAAGATTGACGTGGTGAACATTTGTATCACGTTTTTAGGTGATACTTAATATCATGTGATTAGGTGATATGATTTCCTAGAAAGTCAGATTGTGTAAAGAATACTAACCATCATTTGAATTGTGATGCTTGATATATTGTTTTCATTTATCTTACCTAGCTAAGAGGGAGTGTTAATGCATGATAGCTTCGGTAAGGTAAATGATTGAATGAGAGATAAATGAAGTCTCTCATTCAATCATTTATCCTATCGATTAAACTATCAGGAAAACTTCAAGCTATTTCATTTGATGATAATTCTTCATTTGTATATGTCCAATCTACTTAGTCGATCAATGTTCAAACTATCGATAATCATATCATAGCATAGTATACCGATTAATATCGGTTTGCATTATAAATGTGATCACCGATTATTATCGGGTTAACCATGTATCCTGATTTATATCGGTTGAATCCTCAACAGTAAACAAATGATGATTATCGGATTGTTATCGGGTGGCAAAGCATACACCGCTTGATATCTAACTATTAGTTAAGTGATTGGTATCGGTTAACAAATCACTTAGACATCGATTGACATCGGTTAACATGTCACGCAAATACCGATTGAAATCGGTTATCATGCCAAGTAAATACCAATTGACATCGGTTATCATGCCACGTAAATACCGATTGGCATTGGATACTAAGTTACGTAGACCCCGATTAGTATCGGGCTGTTGATTAGAATAAACACCGATTGGTAATCAAAGGGTGCAATCAAGTAATGTCTTGATCGGTCATGTCCATAAGACATGACCGGTCAAGACATTGCTCGATCCTCCCCTCTTGCATATATATACCAATCGATATTTGTGAGAAGGACATTGAAATCCATAAATGCTCCTCTCACCTGCCACACAAAAGAAGATAATCAGATTTATAAGATAAATAGATAATATATAGATAGAGAGAATATAAATTAGAATACATCTTGCATATTGAATTGAAAATTGACATCATTTATGGTGGGGATCTGGAGGTAGAACCCTTAGTGTGGTTGAGGGGCAACACCCCTCTTGGGTCTAAGAGAAATGCCCCTAGCATGTTCCCTATTAGGATAGAGGGTGAGGTCATGAGACAAAGCCCTTGCCACCAAGCATAAATTAAGGCCTTCAAATCTACACAAACCTTCATGGTGAATATTAATAATTATATCACTTATTTTTTGCAACACTAAATCCTTACTATTCAAATTCTTGAAAATTAGGAGTGATTTGAAATGAGGTTAGAAGGCAAATTATAGTGTTTGGGGTATCGGTGGGGCTCATTGAAATATCCCTTTCTCTGATTTTTAGGGGACTGATTGCTGATTGCTGTTAAGAAGAATTATTTGAGACTCATTGCAGACCTGCGATCTATTGTTTATGGCATCTAGACCCTCCTTATTGCTGCATTAACCAGATGTTTCACGTGGACTGTAATTCCTTCATGGCAAATAGATTCAATAATAGGCGTCTGAGTATTCTGGAATTGATCGTTCCACTTCTGCTCACAAATGGACTTGAAATCTGGTCCAATCTTCTGCCGCGGCTGCCTCTGTAGTGTGCGGCTCACTGAAAAAGCATCAATTATGGTTGGGGTTGCATCCAAGCATGGGCCTCTCAAGGTTTGTGTTCCAAAAAGCTGGCTGGCTGTCGAACTTGCCAAGCAAGAAAATAACAAAATATATCCAATTATTCCTCCTTGATCCTTCGATTCTCATATATTTGTGCTCACCAAAAGAGCAGTCGAACCTCATATATTTCGACTTAGGCATTTAATAATTATAATGGTATATACTTTGATTTAAATCACCCCCCATGTGAAATTCGTCTTGGTGGATGAAATCTTCATTCATAATGGCCCGTTTAGTGATATAAGTGAATAATTGAAGTCTTATTAACAACCATAGCTTTTTGCCCAAATATTTAATCATCACCTAATCCCCTTTATTAACTTAATGCTTTAGCCTGTGGGGAGAAAAAACATAATAGGCTTAGCATTATCATTTATTTATTTATTGGCATGCTAGGCGAGAAGGGACATTACAGTCCTCCCTTCCCGGGATTGCTTATCCTCAAGCAACCACCAAGCAATCCACTGCTCCACTCTGATATAACTAGCCAAACACCACAAAGCGTGAAGCAGCACAGTAGGGTGCATGTGTGACAATGCATTCAACAATTCAATACCCGGATCCCACACCATAATATTAAATCTGTTGTATAGGATGAAGAAGAAACATCTCATCAAATCATCCAATTTTGACCAAACATCTGCTGTCTGTAAAAACAAACCATCATCCCCTGCATCACTACTCAGCTGCAAGCCAATAACATCATGTATAGACCCTTCCCCATGAAGAACAATGATCACATATGATCCTACATGAGTATCCATAAAGTCAGAAGAATTTAGAACAGCAATGTCATCAAGTATATTGGCTACATCAAGGGTGGGTTTAAGAGATGTATTCCCTAAAGTTACCAAATGATGGTGCAATTCTTTGCTACCAATGAATTTTCTGAATGTATGCCCTTATTAAGTCCCATCGCTAAGCATGAAGTATCATCACGTGAAGATTTTATATCGCTGTTAGCATCATGTTCCAAGGCTGCCATATCATGAGTATAAGGAGATCTGTTACTGCTGTCACAACTGAGATAATCTGATTTATTCTCATGCCTCCCAATGGTATTTTCATCAGCGTAAGCTTGCATACACTTGGCTGCCACAACTTTTGGGTCATCTTTTTTGGTAGCCTTAAACACAATTTGTTTACCCCCATGAGTAAACTCAAGCTCCATGTTGTTGAAATCCTGGATGTGTCTCCCAAGGGACTTGAACCATGGTACTCCCAATACTATTTCAGTCCCACCAATACCAACCACATAGTACTTATCATCAAATGTATAATCATCTAATTGTATTCTCAACCTTGGTATTCTCCTTGTGCAACTGATTTTGGATCCATCTGCCAACATGATGTTGAATCCGGAAAAGTCTTGTACTTGTAGTCCTTCCCTATGTACAAAGTCCTCATCAATAAAGTTATGTGTAGCACTGCTGTCCACCATACACACAACTTCTTGTCCTTTGACTATCCCTTTTAAAATGAGCGGATGATCTCTAGAACCGCCGGATAGGGAAGCAATAGTACCATGTGTTTTGTCATCATGCTCACTATTCTCATCACTGTCCACTTTAGATATCACCTCAATAAGATGAGCCTTGCCCTTACCAAGACATCTATGTCCCGGTTCCCAAGGTTCTTTGTAAGAAAAGAAAAGGTTCTTTCTTAACTCATTTCTTGACTCCTTTTCTACCTTAGGAAATGTGTCCTTGGGCTGAATAGGAACCTTCCCATCCGATTCATCATCTGATTTCTTATTCCTGAAGTTCTTCTTGTGTGGCTGAAAAGAAGGTGAGGTCTCAAGGTCAAGAGATAACCCAATGGCATCATGCAAGGTACGAGGCTTATGTGCCTTGACCAATGCCCTTAGACTGTCACTCAAACCTTCAATAAACACCATAGTCACTCACCTCTCAGTCATATCTGGAACCATAACTGCAATCTTCTAGAACTCATTGATGTATGCTTCCACGTGTCCAACCTACTTCAACTGAGCCAAATCTCTGTAGTAGACCTTAATGTCTTTCCTGTCAAAACGAACAATCATCTTATTGACAAATTCCTCATAGGAATGAATTAAGGCATGATCCTGGGACACTAAATCATGGTGCCACCAGTCATATGCTACTCCCTCCAAATGCATAGTAGCAAACTGTATTGCCTTATCCTCCTCCATGGGTTTCATTGATAAAAAGGTATCTAATTAAGGCAAGGAAACCTTATTTAATGCATCCTTAAATTCCTTAGGTTGAGTGCCTTGCCTTGTTTGCCCTATAGGCCTCCTTTCTTGCCTCTCCATGTGATATTGATCCTTGTCCTTTCGCTGATTCATAAACTGATTTAACTTCAGTAATTGCCTAACATCAGCTGGGAGAGCTCTGTACTCATCATAAGCCACCATAACAGCATTGGTGATGTGAGTCTCCTCTTTCTCAACCTTTGGAGTTGCTTCTCCTTCAGTTGGCCTTGGCAAAAACACAGGTCGAAGAGGCCGATCAGACCTTGTGCTTGCTGTCCTAACAGCGTTAGAGGCTGTTCTACCTTGATTTTCACACCCAACTTCACTTCTTTCACCATCATGGCTTGGTGCCTACGACTGGACCCTCAGATTACCAATTGCATTAAGGAGCTGCTGCTATGACTGCATGAAAGTTTGCATCATCTGCTGCTGCTGCTGAGCCATTTGAGCCATAATATCCTGAAGATTTGGTTGTCCATTTCCACCCCTTCCCGTTGTTCTGTCATATTGCCAAGTTCAAACAAAATTTCTTGTTCCTCTACAAATTCTTATTTTGGTTGTGCAGCTCTTTGTCTGGTGTAATAGCGATGAGGTCCAACCTCTCTTGGGAACATTCCAGATAGTTCAAACCCTCATGCAACTGCAGAAACTGACATGCACAGGAAACCCTCACAAGCTGGCAGGGTCACTGTGCTTTGATACCACTGAAATATCCCTTTCTCTGATTTTTAGGAGACTGACTGCTGATTGCTGTTAAGAAGAATCATTTCAGACTCATTGCAGACCTGCGATCTATTGTTTATGGCATCTAGACCCTCCTTATTGCTGTGTTAACCAAATGTTTCATGCAGATTGTAATTCCTTCATGGCAAATAGATTCAATAATAGGTGTCTGAGTATTCCAGAACTGATCATTCCACTTCTGCTCACAAATGGACTTGAAATATGGGCCAATCTTCTGTCATGGCTCCCTCTGTAGTGTGCGGCTCACCAAAAAAGCATCAATTATGCCTGGGGTTGCGTCCAAGCATGGGCCTCTCAGGGTTTGTGTCCCAAAAAGCTGTCTGGCTGTCAAACTTGCAGAGCAACAAAATAACAAAACATATCCAATTATGCCTCCTTGATCCTTCAATTCTCATATATATTGTGCTCACCAAAAAGCAGTCGAACCTCATATATTTCGACTTTAGGCATTTAATAATTATAATGGTATATACTTCGATTTAAATTGCCCCTCATGTGAAATTTGTCTAGGTGGATGAAATCTTCATTCATAATGGCCCCTTTAGTGATATAAGTGAATAATTGAAGTCTTATTAAGAACAACCATAGCTATTTGCCCAAATATTTAATCATCACCTCATCCCCTTTATTAACTTAATGCTTTAGCCTGTGGAGAGAAAAAACATAATAGGCTTAGCATTATCATTTATTTATTTATTGGCTTGCTAGGCGAGAAGGGACATTACACTCATAGTCCATTAGGGTTCAGGTATGGGCACAAATTTATTAAAAGAAAATTAAAAATGCTCTTTTTTCATTGCCTGGCAGCAAGAGACACTTGGGCATCCCCGAGACATTTGGCGTACTCCTAGGAGTCCTTCAAACATCTAAGGGACACCTTGAAAATGTCTTCTCTAAGAGGGAGACTTCTTGGAAACATTTTCAAGATGGTGGAGTAAGTGGTGGGATGGTAGGGGGACATCCCCTCCAAATCTCCACATCCCAAAGACATCCCCATCTTGGATATGTGAGGATTTGTTTTTTTTTGGGGGGCGGGGGGGGGGGGGGGGGGCGGAGATTCATTGCCATTAATCATTTGTCATCTTATTAGCACCAAACGAATCAGCAAAGGGTTTTTAGTTTTACTATCCACATAGACCAATTTGAATCCTCAATGGGCCTCATTTTGCCAATAACCTATGTTTGTGGTATTCTTATATGAAGTCAAATAAGGTAATTTCCTTGAAATATCCCACAATATTTTATGCACTAGACATGATATCTTTGGAGTTTATCTTTACTACTTTTCTACTTCCATCAAATAAAGGTAAGGGTTTCAAATAAAGTGGGCCTTTAAATTTTTTCTCATATAAATGTATATTCATCAACTTGAAGTTGGGTTGTGCAATGCCAATTCTAATCACCTATGGAATGTCCTTATTTTTATAAATGCAAGTCCCTTGATGACAAGTAGGACATATTGCATGATCATCTATGTTTGTTAATACACCTTATGTTAAGCAAGCAATGCTAGTTGGGATTTCAAAAGGTGGTTTCTGTTCATGCACCTCTTAGCTCATTCAAGAAAACCTAAGTTGTCATTTTTGGTATGGGGTCAGGCACCGGAACGAGGTTTTGGTATGCTGATACAGTAAAAAAAAAAATCAAAAAAAATCTTGGGTATGGTACATTTGGGTACAGCTGTTTATGTGTATATATATGTTTGTACATAGATAGATATACCTATGCGTGTTGTTTTGTGATCATTAGAGCTTTGTTGCAATTGTGTCCTTCAACCTCGGTGGTTCTATGGTTGGGCCCCATACAAATAGGATCCCAAATAAAGCTTTGTGATCATTCTATGCAATTGTGAGATTTCAAAATATAAATAGGGGCAATCTGTTCTTGGGGCAATCTCAATTGCTACTTTGGTTTGTTAAAGAATATCAAAGGACAAATACAACAGCCAATAGCAAGTCAAATTAGTCAACTTACCTTTAACTTCTGGTGAAAATAGTAGACTCTCAAGTCAAATCAACAAGAATTCAAGTCAACACAAAAGATTGCAGCCATGAACATTGTCAACACAACATATTTTTGGTCAAACAATAGTCCTTGCTCAAAATACCAATAAATAGGATCAAGTGAGCACTTGGGATCTATTGGAAGCACCCTAGGAGCGTCCTAGGCTCCTAGCTACCCTGGGTTCTCTATGGTTTCTATGCTGTAGGTGTACCCACAGAGGACTCAAGGTGGCTAGGACGCTCCTTGGGCACTCCCATTGCCACTCCTGCTCCTATACTGTTTTGGAGTGGGCACGTGTCTGGTTTTTGAAGAACCCAGTAACATAGAGGAAAACTAAAGAAGCCTTTAGTTTTTTTAAATTATATAATGCATTGAAGAATGTATTAGTATTCCAAAAGAGAGTGGATTCATGACAAAATGCATCTCAAATTCCATTAGTCATAGTATTTATATACAATGTGTCTCCTTAACTTTGAGTATGCTTTCTGCTTAGTGAGCTCCATCTTGAAAGCTCACATAAATGACTTTGAAGGTGGTTCTTTCAGAATCTAGAAGATATTATGCTTACGAAAATCACTACTAAACTGCATGCTGATTTTCTAGATAGTTCAAAGCTTGCAGGCTCCATGGTTAGTGGTGTACAAGTTATATATTGTCTAGTCTCAGATTGCCAACTATCTTACTTGTACTTTGGAACAAATTTGAAGGAATAAATAAAAAGTTGCTGAACCAATTAAACAAAACTTCTAAACTGGGCTAACTGGAATTTTGGTATATGATTTCATATGTATTGCATATCTCTTTGGATATAGTTTACAAAACATGAAATGATTCCAGAAATGAACTCTAAATCCAGTAAAACTTGTCCTTAGAAGTTCAGCTTGTTTGAAGCCAGTTAGTTTTGAGTTTGCTTGACTCTATATTTATGGATTACCATTTCTAACTGAAGCTCAACGTCTCTATAAACTGAATTTCCAAGATTTTTGATAGTGCGTATTTAGTTCTTTTATCTCTAAATTTATGGTCCCCAAGATCCAAACAAACCACAATGCCTCAGCACATTTGATCTCCAAGTATTTCATTAGTATATTTTTGAGTTTTTCTGAACTATTTGGGGTCACATACCAGAAAGACTAATGCATTGGCATTAGAGAATCCTTGTTCAAATTGGTGGATTAAAAGAGTTAGTTTTCTGACTGTTACCTTCAAAAACTGTGTTATTTTGGTATGTTGTAAAGAAAACAAGTGCTGAATTAGGTTATGAACATCCGATTTGCAGGCAAAAGGTCAACAACAGTTCTGAGTGTGAGGGCATCTGGAAATATGAGCAGCTCATCAGGAGGCCCAACATTTCTGTCAGTAGAAGAAGCTGGACTGGTAGAGATGTCACCACTTGACATGCATGAACGTTTTCTATGCCGTCTTACGGTATGTGGAAATTATCTTTAACTTTAAGTAGAAAATTTGTATGCTTCTATGGCAATAGGATTTTGCCAGGGCTGATTACCAGCTTTCATTTGATAAGCTTGTCTATTCTGTAAGGATTATTTGATTGAAGCCTATAAGGATCTAGACCACACTGTCTATTTTTTGTAAATTTTAATTGCAACTGTTATAAGCATTTTCTTAATGTTTATATTAGTGAATAATCTACATTCTGGTGGTAGAATTATAGACAGCTATTTTTTGCAGTTCTGAATTAAACATTTTGAAGGGAAAAGAACTTAATTTTTTCCTACAACCCTTATTCATACACGTCTGTATCCTATTTCAGAATGATGCCCTGGTACCTCTATCCATGTGCCACATCTCTTGGTGAATATGCTTTCTTGATATTAATGTTTTTTGTCTATTATGCATCACTTTCGATTGACAATAACTGAATTTATTCATGCAGATTTCATCTTTGAACTTGTTACGGGTTATATCAGAGCAGGAAAGCATACCAATTGAAGAACTCAATGCAGGGAGAATATGTGATTGGTTTGTAAAGGACAAAGTTAAACGTGAGGAAGATATTAATTCTGCCACACTCAAGTGGGAAACCAAATCAGAATGGTGACATTGAACTCTTCAGAAATGTTTCCCATACATTGTAGAAGATGGCACCGTGAATATACATCTAGGCAGGGCTGAATTGTGGCATAGGCTAATATTTATGAAATTCTTGTCACAAAATGCCCATTTATCTCAATTCCATCCTGGAGTAGCATGATTATATATGCAACAACGAGAAGATACATTCAAGAACAAGTAAAAGATTAGGAAGCAGCGAAGGTGATGTTCGGACAGTTTGTAACAGGCTACAAATTGTGTAATTTCTGATTTTACTGATATTCAAATCTCTAGATTGCACAATGTGTTTTATCCCTTTGTCTCTCAACTGACATTGCAGTTTGCACATATAAAACTAAGCTTGCAAACAAGGGTAGCTGTACAATAAATACCGCATTGAAAGCCTGCTTCTGATTCAAAGATGGTATATTGTATTTGGAAACAAAGATATATTTAATTTTTTTAGGACTTGACTTCTATGTTATCTGAATGGCTTCACAGAGTGATGTAACTAGAACATGATAACTGACTGGTAAGGAACATAAGTCCATGAGTAACTTCACTTGCATCCCTTTGGAGGTGGTTGTAACTGCCCCTATGATGAACTGTTTATGTTTGAGTTGGCCTCCTTAGACAAAAAGCATGCATTGATTATGAAATATTAGAAAAAAAGAAGTTAAAATTCACATGATTAACTACATTTTTATTGTATATTTCTACGGCTTGCAAGTGCTAAAACACAAAATGAGCTTTTACGACATGGTTTGCTTGTTGAGTTGGGCACCAGGAGTGTACGTTCATGATATTAATTATCTTTGAAACCATAGATGACATACATAATGTCATATACACATACCGGTAGTATATTTCACAGCTACTTCAAAGTAGCTTAGTCAATGTCACACACAACAAATACACTGTAAATACATTTCATAGCTTTAGTAGGGAGGCTTTGAATTTTCAAGCGCTTTAATTCTTAAATCGGAGTATACAAGTTTAAAATAAAACTGGGCCTTTTCAAAATCTTTAATTATCTAATAAAAATAGATAAATATTTACTTTCTTATTTAAAATTCAAACAACAAAATATAAAAGACAAACAAATTGAGTTAGTATGTGTGGTCACAATTCATGTATCTTGTTTATGCTCTTACATATTACGTATGTGTTTAATATAGTTGTCAGTACAATATCTAATAAACTTATCTACTAGCATGTTAGTAAATAATGATTCAATACTAAGTTCATTTAATCCATGTCTTGCATAACCCATGAGATAAAAGCATTCATTCAAGCTTACACAATAACCATTATGCCAAGATTAAATAGACTAGTATACCTATATTCTAAAAATATATATGTAAAATAATGTCGAGAGATATCACATAATTGTCTTGCATGTTTATTAATTGTCAAGGAGGACATGGAGCTGAATAATGCTGCACTCTTTCACTCTCATTAAAGATGTAACAGTTTCATATACTTAAAAGACAAGTGGCAATGATTCTATTTATTTAGAGTAATAAAATAATACTTATAAAGAAACTGAAACATGAATGCATTTACATGTCATCTACACATCAAATTTATTCAAAATCAATTTTTTGTTTACGGATATTTGTATGTCATTGTAGATGCCTCTCGGCATAACAAGTTACAAGATAACACATGATATACCTTGGGAAAAACCTCAAGAGAAAAAAATTCAACTTTCAAAAACATCCGGACTACATCTTTATTCAGTAATAAAGCAATACAAAGAACTTACAAAGTTAAAATGCATACTTCTGAAATATCAAGCCCTTCAATGCATCCTCCATGTGTCCAAGCATGAATCCACACATCCCATGTCATGCTTCACATATGCACTCCTTAGAAAGACTCAAGACCATGAGTTCACAAAACTATTGACCCCACATTTAATATTGGGTACTTGGTTTTTGCTTTATTAATACTTCTTCGATATTAAATTAATTACATTTTTCTAATGTGAGACCCACATTAAATATATTTTTCAATGACCCCACATAAAGTGACACCAAGAATGTTAACTCTAGTGATACACCTCCATCTAGGTCCCCCTAAGTGCACCACACACAATAAAATAAATAAACATTATGCAACATGTACAACACCTTATCCCAACATTATCCCACTTGTTATATACAATGCATAAGGGTCAATCGATAAAATACATCATCATGGCCATACATGAAATCTCATGAATCTCCAACATGCTCTCATGCTCCTTCAAGATACCTTTAATAAAACCAAGTGACAACCATCTCAAGCAAGAACTCCTCTCATCTTCTAACATGCCACTTATGGAAGAAAAGGAACAAGACAAGGTGAAGATACACCCTTCTAAGAACACAAGGAGTCAAATCCAATGTGATAACAAGGACTCCAAGCTGCTTTTATAAGGAAAAAAAACTTAAATGATCGAAAAAGACATCTACAACACATGCCAATAAATCTGACCATCCATATCTATGAGGTATAAACAACATCAATAATGTAACGTCCTCCATATTTACATAATTACTTAATTCACAAAAATACACAAAATAGCATAAATTAATGACATGTGTTAAACATCCATAGCTCAAAGACATTACATTAATTACAAAAACGTTTAGTACAGTAAGTTATTACAAAGCAGTACACAAGGAAATATAATCCTTTACATTCGACCCTAAGATCGATTTCATAGAATACATAATATGATGAAGTTCGCAATAAGAACTCCAAGAACTTGTCATCTACTATAAACAAGAACATTGCCCGGGCGCATTACCACCCTACCACAAAGTGAATACATTTCCACAGAATCCTCATGAAAGGAAAGATTCCTGACCTAACAAAAATAGGAAAGTAATGGAATTGTGTGATATTTTAAATCAACATCTCTATTGAAATCAATTCAATGATTTAAGATCTATCTCACAAACTTAGTATCTTAATCAAGATTTCCAATCATTCCAAGAAGAATCTAGAGATATACAAGAGTATAGGAAAGCACACATGATCACGTAAGAGCTCTCCATTTTCTTTCAGGCCTATAACACCATTATTGTAATGTCCTTCCTAATTACCATTATTATTCTAAATATTTGTTCTGTTATGAGAATAATTTCATATTCATTACATGTCTGTTCTAATTGTTTTATACATCCTTCTATATGCATTTTGTCTTATTACATATGCAGTCTTCATAAAAAGCACTTATATGGTTGTTTGTGTAATACAGATTAGAAAAACAGTCTCATTTTAGCAAATAAATTTGAATTGTTTTAGATAGAATTTAAATAAGGTATAGCATAGAATATGCCTATAATTATGTTTGCATACCATTTTCAGATTTTGTGTATAAGTTCTTTTAAAAGAAAAGTTTTTAAAAAGTAAGAGAATGATTAATCTTAATGCAAGAAGTATGTATATGCATATGTATTTATGTATATACGTATATATATATATGTATATATTTATATATGTGTATATATTTGTGTATATATATGTATTCTTATGATTTTATTCGTACATTCTTAAAAAAATAACTTTCTAGCATATGCAATTGCATACATTTAATAGATCTTTATTTTCAGATGAATATGATCTAAAAGTAGTTATGATTCGTTATTTACCAACTAATTCATTGTAATCTGATTTCAGTTACTGTTTGTTACAGATATCTAATGTCTCAAGTAGTGGTTTTCATAGAGATTATTTATGTTTTCTCTATTCTGGGTTTGTCTATGGTTTATATTGAACTTTTTCACCTGTATTTCTCTTATCAATTCTATCTTATCATGTACTGATTCATAAGAACAATAATTATATAAGTTAAACAGAAAAACATACTTCTGTTCTAATATTTGGAAGAAAAATTTAGCACTAAACCCTTAGCCACAACTTTTGTTTCGCCCTTTAACTTGCACTCCAATTATCCGAGGTAATGCTAGATATAATACTCTTCGATGCCCCTCTTTTCAGCAATTAAACCCTCATAGATTTTTATCGTTAAAAGATATAGAATAAAATTAAAACCATCTTTATTACCCATGGCAAGAGTTGTTCATAATATTATTATGAAAGGCCGATTACCATGTCTTATCATTATTCATGTAATCGTATACATATGTAGATCTTTATCTATACATACGTGTATATGTATATCCATATACATATGCATACATATGTCTATGATATGTTGTACTAATTTATTTCGAACAAATATAAAATAGTCCTTCTTATGATAAAATTATTGTATATTAGTATACATGTATACATTCATAATTAAATTATGTAATCAAGAAAAATATTTACCATTGCATTATTTTAATAATTCAAAAATAATGGGATGTTACAAATAAACTTATGTCAATCACATATCAACCCATAAACTATATCCAAGCTCCTTGTATCAAACCTATCAATGAAGAACATACATATCCAAGAACTCCCATTGCATGGGTGATATCAAATTTGAAAATAAGCTCAAGGAATACCAATTCTACCAATCAATGCTCATATCAATGTGTGATGAGTAATCAAAAGATGAAGTACTAAGAACAATCACAAGATCCACACATGCAACCCAAATAGTTGCATATTCTCTCACAATGTGTCGCCATCCTCCAAAACATATAATCTTGAATCTCGTGGAAGAAACCATATATTGAAGAGAGAAAACTTGTAAATCATAAAATATCCTTCTACTAACACCTCAAAGAAGTAATGATCTTGTGTCAAGTACAATCTCCTTACAACCCAATATGAAATGTCATATCAACACCCAGTCGTTCAATCTCTCAAACCAAACAAACATATACATCATGTGTAATGCCAACATGAATGTAAGCTTCTCTAACTAAGAAGACTCAAATTAATCATTTCCAATAAAAGAAATCAACCCAATAAAGAATCCTAAGATCCTCATAATGACATCAAAGTATCAAATTAAATGCATAAGGAGATAACCATGATATTTATCTCTCAAAATGAATCCTCTAGAACTAACCATCTATCCATAGCTCAAGATCCATATCTATCAAAGATAAAACATAAAACATAACTCATCTGGAACAAGAAGTACCTTTCATGTTGAGTAGACTAAGCATGGAGAATGAGAATACTCCTCCAAGATAACCAAGTAATCATGACTCACTCCAAGAACAATCTCTTCTCAAGTCCATACTAGGTAAAAGGTCCTCAGCCTTCCTACTAAAACCACCAACTATCTCACCACGTGTCTCTAATCACAAGAGAATACCAACATCACCTAAGGCTCCAAGTATACATGAGCACCTATAACCGATCAATCCATGCCAAACCCCAAAATGCAACACAACATCATCATGAATTAATCAAGCAAATGATCTTGTACTTGATACAAAGAGAACCAAACAAGACCAATGTCAAAGCTCCAACAGTTGAATCATGAACATAAACATGATATCATGCTCTAACCATGTCCTCCTTTTGGATCACATGCAACAATGCAAACATCTTGGTTACAAGAGAACTTGTATAATGTCAAACCTCTATGCTAGCATCATGAATAAATCATGATACAACGTCAAACACACTCTACAACAAGAATCAACACGTCCAATCACAAGAAGATAACTTTCTCCAAATAGTGAGCCTACAAATCTGAAAGAACTTTTTAGCAATAGTGAGATCTAAGAGCACCTCCAAACATCTACAAACATTAGACAAGATCATCCGCCATCAAATGGTAAATCCACATCATTGCCAACAACTCCCATTGAATCATGATATCGATTCATACATGGCATCGTGATAACCATCTTCTAAATGAAGATCATCTAGGTTTACACACGCAACTGAAATGTAAATAACATCAAGTTAAACCAAGATCTCCAAGCCAAGAAGATGCAACTGTCAATCAAAACATTAAGAATCAATCCTACACGGCCAATCCATCATCCTCAAAAGCTTCCATGAAAAAATATAACCAATCAAATGTAACCAATTTATCATAATATCATGATAAAGTCATCATGCTACAAATTCCAATAATTGTATAATCAAGGACTCTAATCATTCATCCCCGTAATCTCAAAGCAAACATGCCAATACACAAATTACCACATATGAGGCCAACTAACAAAGTCTACATCAATATTGAATCAAACCTGATGGATATAGATAATCCTCGTTGAGTCATCCCACTGTAATCAATAGGTTGTGCATACCTACAAAACACATAACTCATAGATCCAAACACTAAAACATGCAAACTCATCATCACATTAGTAAACTGCAAACTGAGATATCAAAGAAAAAAATCCTATAGACCACATTACTCAAACACCAAATAAACCACATAAATTATTTTCTCAACATGTCCACATCTAAGTACCATAGTCAAGGAACTAATCAAGCAACTAAGAGATAAGAAGCAACCTCCTAACAACAAACGAAATCACCACCAAACCACCACAAACCTTATTGTGTTGTGTAAATGCAAAAGTGTACCTACATACCCATGATACCATAATCAACACCAATGGTGTACCCGTACTCAACTATCATCCACATGAGACCCCAACTTTCAAACCAGATCCAATCATGTCCTCAAACCGAAAACAACATGTGTACTTGTCACTACAAAATTCTAACTCTAAAAAATACCTATAAACTTGTATCAATAAGAACCAAATATGATAATCAACTATAGCATCATAAATATCACATAAAAACATGCACTCCCTCAACATTTTGCCTCTTGACTTGACTGAATGCTCACATAATCACACCCTAAATCATAGGCACCTACAAGTGTTCAAATAAGTACACAACTCTCTATGATCATCAAACTAGAAAAATAACACCACCACTATGTAGTACATTGAACATGCTCTCCAATGCTTATTTGAAATCAAAAAATCAATTTTGCATGCAAAAGTTATGCTCAAAACCATGAAAATGAGAACATCTAACTTGCAAGACCCAAAGATAATAAAAATGAAAAAATCAAGGAAACAATTTGTACCACTGCATAGTGATCAAAATCAGCTTTCAAATGAGTATAAGAAGTCGAAAAACAGACCATTTGGGTGAAAGTTATAACTGTTGGAATTTTTTTGCCAATATGGCTATATATTGAAAACTAGTGGTGACATACCAATAGCTCTTAGATGGCCCACTAGTGGTGGCACATTGGTGGTGCACCTGCAAGGGGTCAAACCCACCAAGGTTACAAACTTTGGTTAAATATAAAAAAAATTGATAGTAATTTTTATCTTAGTTTATTTAATATTTTGAGCGGACTTTTAATTTTTGTGGCCAGTAAAAATGTTTTTAATGCACTGATGGCTAACTCCTACAGACTGGGTCCCAAGACCTCTAGCTGGGGATCTACAGAGTCAGTAGGGACTTAAGTCTCATACCATGTGTTACATGTAAGAGGTTGTGATAAAAAAAAATTCTTTTTCCTTTTTTCTTTTTTGTTTTTTTTTGCTTCAAACTTTTAATAGCACCTAATCATATATTGATATTTTTTTTTTAATTGTTTTGTAGGGATCTATTTAAAAAATTGATGTGATATTTTTTTCAGATATTTTTAAAAATATTTTTGACACATTAGGCCATACAACCGTATGACCTAACCTAGAGTAAAAAAATTGTAATTTTTTAACCTTTCAAAAATAAGCCAAATTTATGTCAAAATTCATCTCTTCGTCATCTTGAATCCAATGATAAGGTTCATTTTGTCCCAAAAGGTCATTTGTAAGACTTTCTCAATAAAACCCTCATTTGAAAGCAAATCCAAGAAACCCATTTGTCCCAACATTTCACAAAACCCAAATCTACAAATAACCCATCATAAGAACAAACCCCAAACCCTTAGATCTACAATAAAATAACTTGCATATGTGTTCCATATCTTGTAATGTCTCAAATCTTCATGCATAGCCATGGCTTCAACTTTGCATCTAATCCAGACAAGCTAGGGTTATACTTCAAAATCCAACCATGAAAATTTTAATACCACTTGTTAGAAAATGATTCTTCAATACCCAGTTCATTTGATCAATTTCCTAAATAACCGGATGAGAAAAAAAAATGCATACAAGCTTACAAAATAACCATTATACCAATATAAATAGACAAACAATAAGATAACACGTGAGATACCCTAGGAAAACCCTTAAGACGGAAAAATCTAGCCTCCAAAAGCATCAATATTCTAGCTTATTATTCAACAATAAAGAAATACAAAGCACTTGCAAAGTTACAAGGAATACTTATGAAACATCAAGCCCTTCAATGCATCATTTATGTGTCCAAGAATGAATCCACGCATCCCATGCATTGCTTCACATATGCACTGCTAAAAATGACTCAATACTATGATAGTTCACTCACCCAACCAACCTTAACCACTAAACATGTGCTTGTTTATATAGGCATAAGCTCACAAAAATACAACCAAGTGGTAAAGTAAAACCATGTGACTCAAAATCATGAGTTCACAAAACCATTGGCCCAACATTTAATATTGGGTACTAAATTTTCACTTTATTAATATTTTCCCAAAATTAAATTAAATACATTTTTCTAATGTGTCCCACATTAAATATATTTCCCAATTTTACATAAAACACAAAACGGCCCCAAGAATGTTTTTGATTAAGGAAAAACAAGTTTTTAAGGGACCAGAAACCCTTTACAAGACAAGTTTTAGAAGGACCTGCAACCCGAACCGAAAGATAAACTTGAAAGACCACTCAGAGAAACAGAACACAAAAGAGAATTGGCCCAGCCAATCAAAAGAAAGGGAACAGCATTAACCCCCACCAAAAACCTACAGGCTACAAAAAATCAGCAGCCCTAACCCAACCAGGAAGGATCAAGAATTTGACCTACCCTTATGGAATTGAAGGGTCATATCAAAAGAGGACTAGGAAAATTTAGATTTTTTACTTTTAACAGTAATCCATCCCTCCTCAACCCTAGTAGCAGCCTTTTGCCAAGAGGATGGGTCCAGAATAGAGGACCTCCCCTCATCAGGAGGAACAAAGCCAACATCCAGAGAGGCAGAGACATCAACCACAATCTGAGATGCGAGAGGGTCATCCATCGAAGAGGAAGATCCATCATTTTTCAAACGATCACTCGGGATGCCACCGCAGACATCCACACATTCCTGAGGCAAGGCAACACCAGAAACAAGAGGCGTACCCTCAGTCTGAGGAACCTATGCCACCACCTGGGAGAAGCTTTTCTTTTTAACAAAATAGTGTTCAGAGGATGCACCCTTCCACCAAGAAGCAGATCTTTTTTTCTTTTTATCTGTTTCACACCCTGCAGCAACATGTACAGTCTGGAAGCACTTTCGACATCGAAAGGGGATACCTTCAAAGTCAAGTGGTTGGACCCAAGATCCCAAGGAAGATTCAATCTCTAACTCAACTGGAAGCCCTTTAGAGACATCAATGTTAACCAAAATACGAGCATAAGTAGAATGATAAATTTGGTAAGATTCCTTATCAATCATCAGGAATTCGCCTAAAGCCTCCCCCACTTCCTCTAGCAAAGAGTCCATCCATAGATGAAGGGGAAGGTTAGGGAGCCTAACCCAAATAGGAATCTCATTAAATGAATCAGTAGATGGGTTAAAGCCTGAGAACCAGGGTTTAACCATCAAAACATATTTGTCCTCCCAGCTGAAAGGATTAATCCCTAAGATTTTCGATCTGTCCTCAGCATATTTAAATTTAGCAATGAAAAAACCCTTGGCTGAAGGAAAAATGTTAACTGAACCTTTTATGATCGGTTCCCAGCTTTGGGAAATCCAAGTGTGCAGCTGAGGAAGGCTTGGCCAAAAACCTTGAAACCTACAAATCAGACCATGAGCTTCAAACACAGAGGAAGTGTGGATGATATCCATATCAGTATCAGCAGACACCTTGAAAACCAGAGGTTTGCAAACAGAAATAGCCATAGGCCCCAAGCCACGGATACCCCGATCAGCAGCAAAGGGCGCTGGATGCACCATATCACCATCCATAGAGGAAACCCCCGTAGAGCTCCCATTCATAGCACCAGGCAAAGTCTCACCAGCCACACCAGGGGAACTAGGGGACTGGACGAAATCACCAGCCGACCTAAGGGTAGACGACTTCGCTATAGCGCACATCCTTAGGGCAGCGGCGGCGGCAGCTACAGACGCAAACGGCCTTAGGGCGGCAAACGGCATCGCTAGGGCGGCAGACGGCATCACTCACGGCCCCAAGAATGTTAACTCCTACGATGCATGTCCATTTAGGTCCCCCTGAATGCACTGCACACATAATAATAAATTAAACATCATCCAAGGTGTACAACACCTTATCCCAACATATCATACCTATATTTTTAAGAATCTATGTAAATTAAATTGAGATATCTTTTTTAAGAATCTATGTAAACTTAACACTTATTATAATTGAATCATAACCCTAATTTGAATATAAACTTAAATGAACCCTAAAACCTAACCCTACCTTAAAGAAGATCCTAAACTTTAAGTGGCTAATATTAAGGGTGAGAACCAACGAGCGACATGTAGACTAAAGATAAATTCATAAAATGATTAATATTTTCCTATGATATTTTTTTATCCTTGATTTATTGTCTCATTTCTTTACCTATATGTAGTAGTATATCTTTTGTAGATCATAATTAGTGTTTATGCCAAGGGAATTCTAGTTTCATTTGTGAATTATGTTTCTTTTTAATTCTATTATAAAATTGAAACATTCCTATGAAACACTTATATAGATATATGTTAAACCATAAGTTGTGTATGGTGTTGTTGGTTGTTTAATCAAATTATGTATACTAAAGAAATACAAATCACTTAAAATATTTAGTATATCACCTCATTTTTATGCTTTAAGTTTAATTTCAGGATTAGTCTCTATCCTTTTTCATTGTGAACAAAAGTAGAATAGGTTAGTTTAGGTGATATACTAGGGGAACCAACCCTCTTTGGATATTCACTCCAACTTTCAGGTCACCCATTGTCTAGAGTGTTTCCATAATGTCAATTGGAAAGAGAATTACTTCACCAATCCTCCAAAGGTGCATTTTGACATGACAACAAACTATGAATATAAATTACAAACGAGCTACAAGGCATTACACAAAAGAATTCATGAGACAACATGGGTAAATTGTATAAAGTTGATTATTGCATACCTTGAATAACATAAAGCTTGCAATAAGGGGTGAGTTTCTTCAACCAATGGGGATGTTGATAAATAGTTTTTAATATTTTTTATTAAGTAGTTTGCATGCTTATTTTCCAAAAAAATAAATATTTAATTTAAGGATGAATAATAATAACATTTGATTAGTTAATAAATACAATATTGTAACTACATAAATAATTTTGGTTACAAACTAGTAATCCATTAAAACTATTACAATCGGTCTAGTATTTATAAAATGTATAGCCATGATACCTAAATGTTGACCTATATTGGTTTCATCAATTTTGAGACAAGATCAAAGATTTTAATGAATATTTTGTTAATTACTTGAATATTTTGCATGTATGTTGTTTACCTTCATCTAAAATGCTATATTTGTGTTTTTTGTTTATGTTTGAATGATGATGATTTGGACTATCCATATGACATTACACAAGTCAAATGCCATGGTGTTTGGTGCTTTTTGAAGGAGTTGCACAAGTTATTTCTAGAGTTTCATACAAGATTGGCTCCAAAGTAGCTTCACAAAGTTTGCTCTCAAGTTACTATTTCATATTAGCTCCCAAGATGCTAATTCAAAGTTGGCTATAAATTTCTTAGCTCTTAAGTTTGAAACCCAAGGTATTCTAACTCTAAAGTAATCATACAAATTGGGTTTGGGCTTCCTACAGAAAACTGGCTCTAGAGTTTCAACTCCAAAGTATATCAACAAAGCTACCTCCCAAGTTACTATTTTAAAATAGCTTATAAGCTCAAAGTTAGTTTTTGAGTTGCTATTTCAAAGTTAGCTATGAAGTTCTCAACTCCTAAGTTCACTCTAGAGTATTTTGGCCTCAAAGTAGTTTTCTTTCTTTGTTGAAAAGCTTTTTCATGTGATATACTCTTCTTAAATTTTTTATAGCATTTAGTGGAAAACGTGTATAAATCCACCCATAAAACCATTAAACTTATTATCTACTCCTCTTACCTATGTAAATCACAAGACAATGAACAATTTGTATATAATGTCCCCTATTTTTTTTCCATCTAGCATTGAAGTTAGCATGAATTTTCTCAGTGAGCGCTAGCCTTGTTAGAGAGGATGTTTGTTGTTGGCAATGAGTTCAATTGGTCTTGAGGACAGCTATGACACTTTTCTAAGTGATTTACTATCTCTAATGTGTTCTCCAAGATTTTTGAAGATTGCATCTATTTATAGAAAGTCACTAGGTTGACCTCAATTTTTAGTATTCATCATCAATAACATTCCAATATAGTAAGATTTTGATTTTGACACTTTCTCACAATTTCCGCAACTTGGATGACTTATTGAGCTTTAATTCTATTATTTCACTAAGGTTATTAATTTTATAAAATAATCTAAAAATACCTTAGTGTAATAGCTCGTTGAAAAGGGAATTAAAAGTTTTAAATCTTAGATGCTTAAAAATAGGACCTTGCATATCAAATATAATTATCATTTTATAAATAGTGTCATTTGGAGCAAAAGGAGTTATTTTATTAGTGAATTAAAAAATGAGTCTTCCAGAAAAAGCATAAAGGGAATTTTGGAGAGCTAATTTGTATTATGCAGATTATTTGTTAGAACATAATGTTATTAGGGGTCACATCCTTATAACATTTATATATAATGTAATATAAGGTTATAAAATCTTATATACTATATGCTTAATAAGCATATCCAATTTGAAATAGTTATAATCTAATATCTGTTAGATTATTAATTATTTATGAATGGGAGTTATTGAAAAGGTGTGACTAGTGAAGCCACCCTTCCTCCTATATTTAAGGAGGTTTTCTCTCATTTGAGAGGTGTGTGAATTTGAATATTTATGGTGATTTGTATCACCATGCACAAGAGGTATTATTGGCCATGTGGAAGTATTGAAGGAGTGTCCCCAGATTTTAGTCAATTTTATGATAGACTACGATTGTGTGTGTTTTAATAAAATGGTGCTTTAAGGGTTTTTTTACTCGAAAAGGTTTTCCCCTTGTATATCTTGTGTAATATGTTATTTTATGGTTGTATGATTCTTGATGCATTTGTTTTATATCTTGTTTATAATTATTAGTATCCTAAGATCCTAATTTCTAACATGGTATCAAAGTAGGTTAGGCTAGTACTAATCATTTCTACAATCCATGCCACAAATCTTAAGGTAAATATTTGATATTTTTCCATGAGAAGAATAGACAAATAGTTTTTAAAAAAAATATTACTTTCCTCTATCAATTTTGGATATGTTTCCATCTAAAAAAGAATAGACAAATAGTTTTTATAAAAAAATATTACTTTCCTCTATCAATTTTGGATATGTTTCCATCTAAAAATCAAGTTGTCACATTCAAGTATGTATGTTTCATGAAATTACTTTTAGAGTGATATGTTTATCCATTTATTAATATTTCAAGGCAACCATTTACATTTTAAAAAAGATAAAAGGATAAACTTAAGGTAGAAATTCCTTGAAATAAATGAAACTATAACTTTTTAGGTTTATTTGAGATTTTTTTCATAATAAGCCATTTTTTAGTCTCCATAATTTTGGTATCTTATCAATAGGAAATGCATCTATGAGTTTGATGCTAATGACAAAGATAAAAATAAACATTCAAAATCATATTTTTATTTTAATAGATCATAGATAAACTTTTAGAAAAGTTAAAAGACAAAATATTTTTTTCTCATTGCCATATGATTTTGAAAATTCACAATCTTTATTTAAAATTACAAGACTTTCTTTGAGTGAAAGGTTGAGTCCCAACCTTTGTCTTGTAATAAAGTCATGACCCTTCAAAACAATATGTATAAAATTTCATGACCTTTAGTTAAAACAGTTATGACCTGATCTCAAGATTAACACGTAATTGGCTTTTTTAATGTCGTGTTGAAGATGGTGGAAATTTAATTCTGCACTGAAATATAAGATTATTAAAATTCACTCGTAGAATACAATTTAATTATTTTCAAGCGATTCTTTTTCACTATAAAGTTAAGTATTATTTTTAAGTGATTTATTATTCACTATACCTTCAAGTATTTTTTTTACTATAAAGCTAAGTATTACTTTTAAGTGATTATTTTTCAGTATAAAGTTAAATATTATTTTTAAAGTGATTTATTTTTCATTATACTTTCAAGTAATTCATTTTTCACTATGAAGATAAATATTATTTTTAAGTGATTATTTTTTTACTATAATGTTAAATATTATTTTTTAATGATTTAATTTTCATTATAAAGATTAAAAAATCACTTTATACATAGAGTATGATTTATTATAATTTTTTAAATTCAAATTATTATAATTATATGTATTTTTAAATGTTATCTTATAAATATTTCTAACATGTGGTAAATGTTTGGACTATTATCACAAAAGAAAAAGAAGGGGTGATTTTATTCCTCCTTTTCTTTTTTATTTTAATGTAGATACCTAATAAATTGCAGGAGTTTGACACATGCATTGATACTATAGAAAAGAAAAACCCATACAAGAATATTGTGGAGGTTGGCAAGTGGATAGGATATAGTGGGAGAATGCAAGAATTTAAGGTTGCGGAAAAATGATGTACAATACCTTTATATTGTATTGATTTTACTCCCTTAACATATTATGGAGGATTGTGACTTGGTGTTGGGCAAGCAGTGGGCTTGGGGACTTTACTCTCTCTCAGTCAAACCTTGGACAACTTCTTTTAACCCTCTTACTGAACCACTAAATATCCATCCAGTGTGGGTTCACCTTCCCAATCTTCCTCTTCATTTTTGGGAGCATTCTTGTTACGAGGCCATTGGCAACTCGGTCGGTTGATTCTTGAAGGTTGATGATTCCACATCCTTCATGGGTCATTCTAATTTTGCTCAAAGTTTAAAAGACATGTCTCCCCCTAGGGATGTGGTTCTTATGGTTAGGATAGGCCATGGACTCAATTGTTGGATTATGAAGGCCTCTCCTTTCGTTATCATAGATGCTTCTCAACTAGTCATTTAGCTTCGAATTGTTCTCTCATGTTGTAATGGTGCTACCACTTAGTGGAAAGGTGCTAGTGTTGATCATTTAACTGTCAAGGCTCTTGATTTTGATGACTCTTCACATCATGATGATGATGATGACTCCTCTCGAGATGAGGTTGTGCCTCTTACTATTGATGTGGCTTATATTGCCCTCTAAATCCTACTAGTGTAGCCTCCTCGTGCCTTGAGGTTTCTACTCCAGTTGCTCATGTTCTACAACAACAGTCTACTCTTGCTGAGTCTTCTCTAGTTGTTGTTCTGCAACAATAGTCTACTCCTAGTGTCGACACATTGGGGGAATTTCCCTGATTTATCCCACTTGTAGTGATCTTCCTAATAATAGTATTTCCTAGACTGTTGTATGTCACGTGCATAAAGGTAAGTCTCCTTCCCCCCCAACTCTCGATATTGAGTTTTAAGTGATTGTCCCCACTCTTGAGGTGAGTTCCTAACTCTCTACTATTGTGTTTTTGGTTTGGCAGGCCTTTAACAATGGTCTTCTAACCTTTTTGACCTGAGCTTGTATAGGTTCAACACCCTTGTTTGTTGTCTTCCTTCTATGTCACCCACTGGTTGTTTGTATACAGGGTCAACACCCTTGTTTTGGTGCTTCTTTTAATCAAAAACATATTACGGGCTCAACTTTTGAGTTTTGAAAGGTCACATAATCACTCTAAGCTTACAACATTGATCGCTTGAAATGATAGATAATATTTATAGGCCCATTTTGTAAAATTGGGATATAATTTAGTGGGGTCCATCTTTATTACCTCCCTCATGGTCTACAATGCTTCCATTGAGCACTTTAAGAACCAATTTTCATGGTGTTTAATAAGCATCTATTTTGTAGGGTTGATGACACACATACACATATGTAAAATGATGCTCATGAAACCTACTATCATACATTTTATCAATGAGAGCCTATTATTGATGTATTATTTATGCATTGAAACATAAGAGATTTAAGATCCACCACTTGCTAACTCAATTACAAGTTGGTCAATATTGAAACCTTTCATGAAAATATTGTCTATACTTTCAAGGGTATTTAATATCAAATTTCATTTGCCATGGAAATCACTAGTACAATGAACATGACAAGGCATAAAGAGTACAAATTTATTGACAAATATGTTGTAGGATTTATGATAATGAGCAAATGTGCCCATAGGAATTAAAGCATCTGCTTATAGGACATGATAATGTGCCCGTGGGACTTAAAACATCTGCTCATAGGACTTACGATAATGCAAGATTATGTATATATGAAAAATACTCTTAAGGGAGGTTTCCTTCACAATGTTATAAGAGATGGAGTAGACGTTTACTTTCCTAGATCATCCATTATAAGTGTCAATACATCATAATTCCCTTATAAATTTTTATAATTTTTTTTTATGAAATGCATAGGCTAGTAAATTTGCATAAGTAAATTCAAAATTGATAAATTGCTCACTAGCATCTTTTTTGGAGATTTGAGAGATTTTTTATTCTATTTTGTATTTGATCCATTTATTAAACACTTTATAATGGATGGCTATCGCCCTTATAAACTGTATGGGGAGTAAACCTAGAAAGGATAGCTCACCCATTGCTTAAATTTTTCATGGAACATTACTATATGTAGTAGCATGTGTACTTTTCTTTTAAACAAGACAACTAAATATTCATGCTTATGCTTATGAAAATATATGTTGATCTCCTTACTACTAATCATTGGACCATATTCTAAATTTATGAATATTATACGATCTTTGGGAAATGACAAATTCATAATATTATGGTTTTTGTTTGCACCGAGAATCAAGTTAAATTGATTACTATGTTACTAAATATATTAGCACTTCTATGGTGAGATTGTGCCCTTAAAACATATGGTGAAGGTGTTATTACATGGATGGTGCAATACTATAATAAAGACTATCTTCTATGTGTCTTTAAATTAAAAGGGTGAAATGTAAAAGTAGCTCTTGAAGAATCAATATGGCCTTGAAGATTTATGAAAGAGTTCTAGTGGGATACATGTAAAAGTAACATCTTACTTGAAGTTATTTTACTCTTTCCAAAGAATGCCATTTCTAAAAAGGAAAAAGCAAATTGAAGATCATGGGCACCTCACTAAAGCAAATTATTTCATCATAAAATTTAGCTCCAATTCCATCATATTGAAGATCATAGATGTATGCTATATATTGCAATCTTAGCCATCACTTATTAAAACCTTTGTGCAATGATATGCTCCAAATTCAAACCAATGCTTAGTCTTAGGTGATGCTATTAAGGGGGAGTGTGCATGTCAATAACATCACCTAGTGGCTAAATCCTAATTTTAAGTCCTACAGGTAGATGTTTTAAGTCCTATGGGCACATTATCATAAGTCCTATGAGCAGATGTTTAAAGTCCTATAGGCACATTATCGTAAGTCCTACGAGTAGTTGTTTTAATTCCTACAGGCATATTATCGTAGGTCCTATGGGCAAATGTTTTAATTCCTACATGCACATTATCTTAAGTCCTATGGGCAGATGTTCTAAGTCCTAAAAGCATGTGTTTTAAGTCCTACAAGCATATGTTTTAAGTCCTTTGGGCATATGTTCTAAGTCCTACGAGCACATTATTGTAAGTCTGGCAGATATTTTAAGTCCTATAGGCACCTTGTATTAAGACCTACGGGAACATTGTATTAAGTCCTACAAGCATATTGCAAATTCTTCTCCTTGTAAATATTCCATTTGTAAAAGAATTGTATTAAGACCTACAGGCACTATGTAATCAACCTGGGGAGAGGCTAATTTGATGAGACTGCAACTCCAATATAATTTTTTATAAGACCTCATAAAATCATTTTTAAAACACTGAGAATATAAATTATGACGAGATGATTTTCATGTAGTCTGGAATGCATGATCTTCATATTGGCATATATTTGTGTCTTGGTTTATCACTCTCAAAGAAGACCTATGTTATTGGGGCACTTCATTTTTTCTTTTATGGAAATTGACATGTGATCCCCTATTAACATTAAGGGGGAGTGTTAGAACATAATGTTATTAGGGGTCACATCCTTATAACATTTATATATAATGTTCTAATATAAGGTTTATAACCTTATATATTCTATGCTTTATAAGCATATCCCATTTGAAATAGTTATAATCTAATAACTATTAGATTATTAATCATATATGAATGGGGGTTATTGAAAAGGTGTGACTAGCGAAACCATCTTTCCTCCTATATTTAAGGAGGTTCTCTCTCATTTGAGAGGTGTGTAAATTTGAAGCTTTATGGTGAGTTGTATCACTATGCACAAGAGGTATTATTGGCCATGTGAAGTATTGAAGGAGTGTCACTGGGTTCTAGTCTATTTTATGATAGACTACATTTGTAAGTGTTTAAATAAAATGATGCTTTATGGGGTTTTTTACTCAAAAGGGTTTTCCCCGTGTATATCTTGTGTAATATTTTATTTTATGGTTGTATGATTCTTAATGCATTTATTTTATATCTTGTTTATAATGATTAGTATCCTAAGATCCTAATTTCTAACATTATTTGATTTTCTCTTGTGAAACTCTTGTGATTTGTATGAGATTGAACTCAATTCTTCTCAACATTTTTAAAGATGAAAGCCTTTTTAGAAAAAACTAATCACGATGGTGAAAGATGGTATGACTCATTCAAAGTTATAGATTGTGCAAAAAGGAAATTATGTGAAAGATAGAGTTCTTCCCCTATGCTAAAGGTGTTTCCATTGCTTAAGATCACTCTTCTCTTGATCAAACCTTGGTCTTCTTCCTTTAACCCCCCACAAGGGCTTCACTATCTAGGTAATATTATATCACGTGCATTCATATTGGGGGGTTTAATATCCAAAAAATGAGGGTACAGTATATTTTCTATTGGTGAAAATAGGGGGTTTTTAATTCGAGCTATGAAAAAATATAATATTTGGCAAAAATAGTGAGGGTTTTAATTCAGGTTGTGTATTGGGAGGGGTTGACAAAAAAGGAGTTTAAGGCAATATTTTTTGAAAATAGGGGGATTCTTTAGTATGCCATGAATGCACATGCTATAACCCAGGTTTACTAAGTGAAGCCCCCGAGTAACCCCCTAATCAAACCACTAAATGTGCATCCGATGTGTGTTAGACTTTTGAATCTTCCCCTTTAGTTTTGGAAGAATTCCTATTATGAGGCCATTGATGATTTTGTTGGTCATTTTTTTAAGGTTGATGATTCCACTTTTCATATGGGGTATTATACCTTCACTCATATTTTAGTGGATATTGACATCTCTAAGCCTCTTCACAGGGATATGGTTCTAATGGTTGGGGATGGGCCTTGGATGCAATTGTTGGATTATGAGGGTCTTTCCTTCAAATGTTGTTGTTGCTTTGCTACCAACCATTTAGCTTTAGCTTGCTCTCTTTCGATCGAAAAGGAACTACTACTTGGTGGAAGATTGCTAATGATGATCAATTGGCTAGTATGGCTCCTTCCAAGATTATAATGAGTATTGTTTCTAGTGTGCCTTTGTCGGGCCTCAAGGTCCCTATTGAGGTTTCTCTTATGTGTTTACTCCTATTACACTGGTTGTTTCCTCTCAACTTCAATCTTCTCATGAGAACAATGATTGTCTCTCACCTTCTCATCCTATTGATCCCCCTTCATTGGTTAATAGTCCCTTAGTAGGGGGTTCTCCTATTATTTCCCCTTGTAGTGGGATCTTGGATGATAGCATTGCTTGGAGTATATTTTGTAGGAGGAAAGCTCCTTCTACTGCATCCCATACTCTCTCTTGTGTTGTGAAAGAGGTATTTAGTATAGGCTCAGGACCCTTGTTTCTTGTCGGTTCTTTGCTCTAGTCAAAATATTTTTGAATCTTTGTGTGGTTTACCCAATCTCAGTACTTGTGAAACTAGCCTTGCTCGCCTCTAGGGCTACTTTTAATGTAAAGAGTCCAAGCCCTTTCTTGTGTTTATCTAATCAAAACTTAAGAGTTTATTTTGTTTCAATATAAATGATTCTAATGCATAATTAAATTTTGTTTTGATATAACAAGAACATGTTATATGGCTTTTATTGCACAATGAACCAACTAATAGGTGTTGGCGTTTTAACAAAAGGTTTGTGACATTTTATAAAAACTAGCATTTGAGGCTCTAGCTATTAAAACAAATGTTAAAGTGATAATAGAACAGGCAGAAAGATAAATTAATAAATAGCAATCTACATAGACTATCCTTCTATTATAGTTTTATCCTTCATTTGATAATAGATTAAAATTTTAAAAAATAATAATAAAACAAAAAAATCCCTCCCTTTAGCATAAATTTATTTTGAACATCTGTCTTTACCCACAAACTTAAACCAAAAATATCTATCGATATGACAAATTGTGGAACCCTATATAAAATCTTACTAACAAGAAACTGCAACTAAAATGATAGCAACTATTATACCTTAGTGAAACAAGAAATAGGAAATGGTAAATATGACCATCACTAATCAAAATGAAATTTAGTGCCAATGTATTCCCCGCTAAATGTAAAGAATACAAATTAAACATCTTCAATTCAAATTGATTTGATTGCTATCGCATATAAATGTAGGCACAAGAATTTAAAATAGTTCAGTTCTAAAAAAATGATAGGCATATTTTTTTTTCCTATGTCCATTGATTGTACATAATTCTATTAGAGCTGGCTAGCAAATTGGGGAACAAGATTTAAAAGTTTATTAAATGTACAATAAATTATTCGTTGCCCAATGTTTGCTTGGCAGTTATGACTAAGACTATAATGTTGATATGGTGGTGTTCGAATTATTAGCATAGCATATCGATATTGACAAAGGGTTTTGATATGAAAAGAGTGCCTAACATGATGTGTTTTAATCAATACCTAAATATTTTTTATCAAATTAATGATTTGACTAGATGTTCATTATAGTGTGAGGCTTATGCATATCATACTTTGTGATTAAAAAATTATCATAGTTCCTCCATCTATTGTACACAAATTTATAGTATATTTGGTCACATTTAATATCTATCCAAATATGTAAATATATAATCAATTTATGTTTGAATAAATTTAATAAAAAATCTATTGATGTGAAAACTCAAAATATTCAATTTATAGTTTTTAAAATAAATGATTTTTTTTATTAAATAATAAAAATCTTTTATTTATTTCACTAAAAAAACTCTCTTCCTTGTCCTTGGATGCTCTAGATGGACTCTACTTGTAGGATGGTTTGACCTCTATTGCTAATGATGTGGTCTTTGGTTCTCATGAAGTGGTTTTGGGTTCTCACATTTCTTCATCTCCTATCTACATGAGTGTGGTGTCTCCTCTCCCATTTGCTTCTTTTGTTAATGGAGGCATGCTTTCACATTTTGATGCAACTATTGTTCATTTGATTACTCCCACAAATGTAGTTAGCTCTAGTGTTGAAGTCTTTTACAGCTAAAAAATGGTGCTTCATGTACTATTCTAGTTTCATTTGCTATTGGTGTGATTTTGGATGCCTTCGATGTGGAAGTTGTGTCACCTCTCATGAAGTCTAACGAAGACTTTTTTCTACTCCCTACTAATGCTAATTTGGGCAACTAAGTGTCAACAAACATTTGGTTTAATCGCAAAGTCCATGTTGTAGGCACCTAGATGGTGTCAAGTTCAAATATTCTACAATACAAAAAATATTAAAATAAAGGCAGCTAAGAGGTTTATCCTAGTAGCCATGTTGTTGGTGTTACAAAGTTTGTAGCTTATGATGCAAGTTGTTGACGTTCCTATACAACCATTGCAAGTTCTAGAGGTCCTACTCCCTTATGCACAATCTTCCCCTTTGTTAGTTTGTGGGTAAGATGTGCTTGAGAATGAAGACTTTTATCAATAGAGGGGATTGGTTTGTAGGTTCAACAATTTTTGGCCTTCTCTTCTTGATTTAAAGTATTAAGTCTTGGATTCATGAAAGTCTCTTATTGTGGACAAGATTGATCTCTTTCCTTTTCTATAACATTGTTTATCTCTTAAAAGGATAGTGATTTGGTACTTGACAACAAGTTATGGATGTGTAGAGAGCTATTTCTCTTGGTCAAGCCTTGGTCTATCTCCTTCAACCCCCGTTTTGAACCTCTCAATGTTAGATATGTTTGGGTTCAACATCTAAATCATCCTCTCCAATTCTAGGAAGATTCGTACTATGAGGCCATTGGCAATGTTATTGATCATTTCTTTAACATAGGCTCTACTACTTATATGAGTCACTCTATGTTTGCTCATATATCGATGGGCATAAATATCTCCAAGCCACTTCATAAGGATGTTATTTTGATGGGGGGATAGGCCTTCAACTTAATCACTTAATTATGAGGGTCACCCTTTCAAATGTAGATGATTCTTTGTCCTTGCCTCTTGGCTTTCTAACTCTATCCCATCACAAAGGCATAGCAATGTGTTGGAAGAAAGCCCACAAAGATCACCTAATTATTCATACTTCTGATTTTGGTCGATGGTTCCTCTCAAGATGGTTCTCAAGAGAATTTATCATGTGATTAGTCTCAGCCACACCTACCTTTTGGTATAGTTGCTCAATCTCGTACTCCTTTAGCTTTGAATCTACTTCAACTTGCTTTTGTGGTGCTTATTGATGTTTAGTTGCTCCGACTCAACATTCCACTGTTTCTATTGTGCCCTTGGACAGGCTCTCTATGGAGGAATCCCTACCCATTTCTAGGTTTGAGGACTTAGAAGATAATATTTTCTAAACAATTATACATAGGCAAAAGAATTTTTTCTAAACAATTATACATAGGCAAAAGAAATGTAATGTATAGTTGCCTTGGTTTGTGCTTGGCAACTTAACTAAATTTGTGTCTTACTCACTTTTAAGATGTTATTGTATTTTCTTATGTATGAACTTGCTTTGTAATAAGATTGGGACCCATGATTCACATTTTTCAGATAAAAAATAATATAAATGCAATATTACATTTTTTAAATTATTTATTTTCACAAATAAAACAAGCCTCAATAATAAATTAGAAGCATATACAAGCCACTATATAAAATTTGTTTATTAATAAATTAAGCCAAACAAGCAAGCATATACAAGCCACTATATAAAATTTGTTTATTAATAAATTAAGCCAAACAAGCAAGCATATTCATATGCGGATTTAATAAAAAGTATTTCATTCTAAAATAGGAGTATTTGCATTTCATTTAAAAATAGAGATATTTTAACTGCATTATAGCTTTCCTCTGTTTCAGTTCATATTATCCATGTTGCTTTTCCTAAATCAATTATTAATGGGCTTAATAGGGACCAATGACCAAAGATAAAAAGATGTTGCAAGCAGGCATTTAAGCCATCGAATATCTAACTAGCATTCAACTTTAATAATTTATCTAGATTTCTCATGAATCACTTTAAAAGAGGCTTCCTTTTTCTCTCAAGATTTTCCAACAGAACAAACTTTACCATCTAAGTCATCTTCAGTCGAAGAGATTCTCTTCCCTAATGGACAACCTCACCATCCGAGCCAGAGCTTCCATAATAGAAGTTACCAAAGAAGCCTCCATATGCAGTTGGGAAGTTCCTTCACTCTCAACTGAAATGACATCCAATTAAGATGATCACACTTCCTCTTTTAATTGTATCAAACAATTGCATCTAAATCAACCTTTACTCTAAATTCAAAATTTGACATAAAATGCATTGTATAATCCTTTAATTTTGTTCCTCGAATATTATGTGCCATGTTAGCAACCACAAACTAAGAATTCGATGAACCATTACATCTAGCTTTTGAAATATATATCATCGACTGCATATTAATTAAGGTTCAAACACTTCTTTAAAAATCAAATACGTCAATTAATTAAAAACATTTATATCCAAGTTTAATGTACATCTCATTATGGAAACATCTTCATATCTAAGTAACATACGATAATGCACTTTCTTCAATGCCTAAAGTCAATTTTTAGATTTTAGACCACCCCACAGAACATTACTGTATATTTCCACTGTTTATTTGTTTGCAGACATATTATGTAAACGACATAAAAATTGATATATTGTCTTTCTTATTGTGTTGGGTCGTCTCTCACTCTTGAACCTCCCGAGGGTTAAACCCAAATCCATTTTAGGTCAAATTCACTGCTAGAACTTTTATTTATTTATTTTATGAACAATCATCTGTGCACAAGTTCTCAGGTTTTTCAATTCCATGGATAATATATGTATTAGTTTAAATTCAATAAAACTCAGGTTTTTAAAATAATTGGCCTCCATGCCCTGCAAAATGCTTATGAAAGATCTTATAAAAGTGAGGAGCTAACATTATCCGTAAAGTTCAAATGTAGCTATTCTAATTTAGTAACTTTAGTTGCTACTGCATCCTGAATAACAATTAATTAATACATCTAAACTGTTTGAACGATGTCATCCTATTCAAACTTGATCAGACAGGTATCACGTGTAATTAGCACTAGGATTTGTTGCGTACATTGAATGAGATTAAAATAATTAGCCTTTACACAGCTAAATAGAAACAATAAGATATGTCATCAGAGATTGAAACTTTAGTCAAATACATTGTCAGTGACAACCACAAGGTTAGGGAATACAATGTTAGAAAAACCTTAAAATTTCAAGCTGCATTTTAGACAATGGATTACAAAATAGTCAAATATATTGCCAGTGACAACCACAAAATTTTCATGGCAGATGGGCAACAAAATGTTAGAAAAAACTTTAGATGTTAAGTCGTGTTTTCAACATTGGATTGTAAATGAGATGCCAATTGTAGATCAATAACACCAAACCTTTCACATCAATATGGTTTTTCATTTTGCATCGACAAAATGCACATATGGTTATATCTCTACTTTTAACATGCTTGCAGAAAAAGCAACAATTCAAGACTCATTAAAACATTATATAACAAAAATTTATACTCAAGGAATTTTTGCGAAGGACTTGAAAACAAATTAACTGAATGTGTGAGGAGACATCATTAGTGATAAAAATTACAATGAACATCCCACAAGAATTTTGTGCAAGGACCAACATATTCCCAAAGTATTTTAAGAGATAAAAAGCATCTTCAGATAGCTGCACCTTTAAAACATTTGAGTGAAAATTTCAAAAATGGTGATGTAACCTACATTTTTCCATTTAAATTACTTGGCCTTTCGAGACTCGTTTGAGTAATCATCTATTAGCTTCTCTACATCTTTCCAGAAAAGACCCTCAACCAAAATACCATCTTTAGTAAACCTGAGGCTCAAAATATAAAATTAAATGGGATAAGCACAACTACTTTTAACAAGTAAATTAACTACAAAATTTAACTGCAAGAGATCCCAAAAAAAATTGAAAAGCATTGCGAGGCATAGCCAAAGAAGGGAAAACACCATTACCATTTTGTAACACTTTTAGTAAGCTCCACGGGTGGATTTGCAGAAATAGACTCAGGATCGGAGCTAGATATGCATATTGTGTACATGTCAGAACATCGAGGAAGCTTTGAAGAAATTGCCAAACCTGTGCTGGTAAATGATCCCTGCATAATAAATCAAGACTCAAAAAAGGACTAACAATCAGCTTGCAAATACCCCAAGTTGTAAAATTACTTTAAAGTAAAGCATATTTGTATGATACACTTATTTTCAATTATCTAATACATAATTCATCGAGTTGTGGATATAAAGCATCTGAAACAAATATCTATCATGCATATAATGCAGCAATTCTATCCATAATCATCCTGATTGTCCAGGATTAAAAAAAAATGAAAATTCAGTTTGCATAACCATTTTAGATATATGACCATCCAAGTTTGACACCATTGCAGGAATGGAATTATTAGTAAAACCCTTTTACACCGTTGGTATGGATAAACCATATCTCTGAACATCATGATGAATATGAGATAAGATGGTTCTGGGCACTTTGTAATTGAATAAATGATCTTAGTTGCAAAAATTTCATATCAAACCCATTAATGGGGCCATACGGGTTAATCCTATCAGACTAAAGAGAGGACGTCAATTTGGATTCCTCCGGACCCCAGTTGGATCAAAATAAACTTCAATGGTGCAGCATGAGTCAACCCAGGTCCCTCAAGTGCGGGATGTGTGGCGAAAGATTGCAATGGCAAAGTTATCGCAAAAGGCATGCAGCGATTTCCAATAGGGACAAATAATGAAGCCGAAGTGAAGGCAGCTTTAATGGCAATTCAGCTGGCGGTAAGGATTGGGGTGGCAAAGTTACACTTAGAAGAGGACTCTCAAGTCATTATCCACGCCATTGTTTGGGGTGGAGCACAGAATTGGAAAATTGACCGGGAAGTTCGAGATATAAAGGAGCGATTAGCTTCCTTCCACTACTTCAAAGTCTCTCATTTACTTAGGGAGGGCAACATGGAAGCAAACCTATGTGCCAACCAGACTTTCGACCTCCATGTTGGCAAAGTCAAATTTGAATTTGATTTGCACAATGGTCCCAATTCAATTTGAATAATCTTTTTAAGGCCAAAGTTTGAATGCCATTCCATGCCCGTTGGTGTTGTTTGAGATGATAGGTGGGGATATGACATCGATCTTTAAATGCTCTATCTGGAGGAAGTACGGTGGCATATCCCAAATGCCACACTTTTTGAAGAATCGCAAAGCATATCTTGGCGGATATGTTATCAAAAGATGGGCATCTCTAGTTTGGCAAAGGTGGTGGCTCCTTTAAACAATGTACCCAATGCAGGAGCATTAATTGCAAAAAACCTCTCACACAAGTTTGCCACCTTGGCTTGTCAAGCCTAATTAATTCCTTTCGTGAAGCTTATCTTTCACCTTGGCTTCCCCAATAAGATAAACGCCTTTGTAGTTTTTCTGTGTTCGACGTCCAAGGCGACTGCATTGCGGAGTTTTCGAAGAGGCTTGTTTTTGGCTTCCCATGGAGCCCAACTTTTCTTTGCATGCATCCAGACCAATGATGGCCTTTTGGGGCCAAATTTGGACGAAAGATTATCAAATGTCTTTCGTTTTGAAGAGCGAGAATTCCTAACGAGGCTCAAGATAGTGCTGGGGGAAGAATATCTGAGAGCACAGTATAAATACCGTACGAATGCAGATATAGCCTCCATGTTCACAGCATGGTACTTTGAACTGGTAAGCACGGAGAAGGTGAAATGGATTGTCACTAACTATGTGAAGGAGTAGTGGCACGGGGGGTTTGAGAGTTTCTTGAAAATGTCTCGTGATGGGAGTGGCTTCATATGCCCAGATGGGGTTTGGCTCCATGAGAGCCAATTCCATCCTCCTCTTCGCCCTTACCTCCTCTGGAGAGCAAAGTGTAACAAGGAGGTATGTAGGGCGTCAGCGCAAATTGGGATGCATGGGATTCAAGAATATCTGTGGGCATGGGAGAGGCAAGACATCCGCCGGGAATTAGAGAAATGGGGCCCAAGTGATCAGAAGTCAACAGATTAAAGCTCTACCTCTTCCTCCAAACGAAGGAAAGGGCATCCAAGAGGATCGAGGAAGTGGTCAACAAAGTGTACCTTGTGGATTGGTTTCCCCCCGGAGGACAACGACTACTTGGATGACCCTGAGGAACCACAAAATGGCGACCCAAACAGCAAAGGGAAAGGCAAGGAACTCACAGTTGCGAGTTGATATTAATGTTTTTTCTTCATGCTTGCCACTTTTGTGATTCGAATATGTAAATCTGTCAATACTGGTTGGTCAGCCGTAGGCTAGGTGGTAGGAGAACTTTTTAAGATGGTTATAAACTTCAGATACTATATCTTGGTTAAGTTTTTGGTTTTCAGAATCTGGACTATACGAATGTATGTTTATTTTGCTTCATATCAATCCAAATCAACATTAACCGATCAAATAAAAAAAAGTCATATCAAGAAAATGCTCAACGAGATAATGAACATGAAGTTGTTTGCAGCCATGATGGAAAAATTACATTTAAGATTGCTGTTTTTCTAATGAAATATAGAAAGTAAGGTTTTTCCACTGCAATAAGCTCCATGAAAATACTTCACCCAAAATACATTTGAGATATTAACATGCAGATTGGATGAAATGTATCCTCAGACCTAGAGAAAGCCAATTGTACTCAAAGGATAGAAAATTGAGATACCGGGATTGACATCCATGCAATAGGGTACCAAAGTAAAAACTTAAAAAACTCAAATGTCATTTTGCAGTAATAATATACATTATTCCAACAAAGTTGCTATTAGAACTTTTCCATTAAGGTGATGAACAAAAGCAGTAAAAAATATCCATATCAACATCTTACTAGTGTAACCTTTAAAGGTGAAAAAGATGTTTTGCGGGAGTGAAGAAAATTTAGGGTTTCAAGTTTTCAACTGTAGCCAGGCAGTTCAGTTGCACCTCGTCATGTCCCTGTATTACTCTTTATTGCATCTGCACGCTGCAGGATTTCTGTATGATTTCATTTTCTGTGGTTTTGTGATTCCCTGACATCCTTGCTGCAACCACCTGACCTTGGCAAGCCTGTTTTCTCAATGATTTGCTTCTAATGGCTCCCCAGCCATGGTCCTATAGAGATGCTTCTGTTGGGTTGTACGTTGGGACAAAAGAAATAAACAACACTGAATCTGAATGTCTCTTCTGCTGCAGATTTCCAAAAGCTTGAGCATGGCAATGAAAGGGCTTTGGTAGGCAAGTTTATGGGGAATTGATCCCTATACAAATAGCTGGAAAACTGGGTGAACAAAGAACGGAACCCAAAGATTCAAAGTGGCATTGGCATTTGAATGTGTGGAAGGGATTTCTTTATTGCAACCTTCTCTGCCAAAGAGGACAAAGGTTTTATTTTTTGCAATGGCCCTTGGTTTAGGTGCATCTAAGCCTATCACTGGATGTCTACCTTTAATCCAACAGAAGAAACACCATCTCTGGGTGAGACTCCCCCTTCTGTTTTTATATAATGAGGAACTGCTAAAAGCGATAGTTAATGCTATTGGGACATATAAGACATGGGCCACAACCAAAGAAAAGCATTTTTCAGTTGCTCACATTTGTGTCTATTTTTCCTACATGATTTTGTTTGCACTCAAAAGGATTGACCATGAACATATAAAGAGTCATCAATCAAAGTAAGTGGATCTGAGAAACTCAAACCCAGATTTTATGGACCATACAAAATTTTGAGAAAGATAGGAGAAGTTGCCTATGAGTTGGAGCTGCCCATAAATAGCAGGATTCATAATGTGTTTCATGTGTATCACCTCAAAAAGGTATTGGGACAACATACTACCCCATGTTCAGAGTTGCCACCACTAGATGATGAAGCCAAGTTGATTAATATGCAAGAAAAGAGATTAAGAAATAAAACTGGAGTACCTAGTTAAATGGAAGGGTCTACCTACGGAAGATGCTACTTTGGAAGGAGATGAGATCTTTGATCATCCGAATCTAAAATTGCTCGAGGGCAAGCAATCTCAGGAAGGGAGGACTGTCATGCCCCCCCCATAACACCAATATTCGCACCATCTCTAAATGCATAAAGGAAACCTACGCATAGAAAATTGTCTTACTTCTAAGACTTCACAATTTTCTGCAAGACCAATCAGACCAAGGGCAACAGCGAAAGAAGAAGCAATCTCATTATTTATTAAGCAGTGGTCTTATTATTTAAAAACACGCGATCTTAATCTTAATAAAGCAGTGATCTATATATTAAATAATAATACAAAAAATAGTTTAATGATAAATTAATACAGGTCATTAACCCATTATCAGGTTTGATAATCAGCAGATTAATTAGTTAAGAGACATTGTATGAGGAGTCGCCACCTTTGCAAGAAGGGTATCCATTGGGAAAGACATAACTTTCCATCCAAACCAAGGGATATATGTGCAGCACATCGGCCATTTCAAGGAGGCATCAAGAGATCGAACAAGGAGAGATCTGATATAGCGAATAACATTCAGGCATACAGCCCCTGTGCATTATACAAGTAATTGGTATGAGATCTAAGTGTTTATACATTAGTCTTTCTATATACATTCATAGACATTGTTTCTAAACAAGATTAATACTTAAATTATGTTTCTTCAAATGAATAGATCATATGTATGTGTGTGTGTATATATATATATATATATATATATATCCCATAATTAGTCAGATGTAAAGTTGGAGGAAATAAGCTAGAGAGATGCAGTTTACCGGTTCCCTCGAACTAAGCAGAGCACCCCAAGGAATGGAACTTGTCATAGTGGGATGTTCCTGCCACTTGTGAGCCAGGAGCGAGTTGTCATAATTGGATGCTATGCGTTCTCAGGCTTAGTATGGCTGAGCAGTTTATTGGCAACCTTTCGAGGGTTCCTACCAAACTAAACTATGATTGGTTATGGTGTAGTTAGCTAGTAATAATGTTTAACATTCCATATAATATACTTGTTCACTAATCCATGTATTTGTTCATTGTTTCTTAAGTTTATCAATGGAGATTGGCAAGAGTTGCAAGTTGTCTAGATGCAAGGAATTCATGTTTCTTATGTCAAAGAAGACAACGGAAGGTTTTGCATGGAGGAAGAGTCATGGGTTAGGGAAAATTTAAGTCTCTTATGAAAGGATCTACATCCATCATTGTACCATCAATTCATGGGGTACAATCCATGATGGAACATGAATTTAGAGTAACGTGTGGTGTGGGGGCGATCATCAAAGGAAACATCCAGAGGGCTTAAAATAAGAACTCATACAAAAAGATAGTACCTAGACACGAGAAAGGAGACAAGGGCAACATAGTCAATTGTATAGTCATCAAGAAAGTGGATTGTGGAATGTCTGATGTTGGGGGCAAGGTGGAAGAGGAGGGGTAGAAAGGTGAGAACCAATAAAGAGGGTGAATACAAGACAGCATGGTCAACAAGGGGGAGCTGAGGAGAAACAAGGAAACTATAGATGTGGTGGATGGGAGAACTATTGGTGAGAAGTGAGAACATAGTCCACAATGCTCAGACCACTGCCATGGTCAAAACATGACTTTACCAAAGTGAGGAAGTGATGAAGCCCATTAAGAATGTGAAGGCTCTAAGATTCACCCAACCTAAAAAGGTGTCTCCCATATGCCATACTTGTAGAATTCCTATCAACAGAGGCTCTCTATAAACCAAATTCCTCAAGATCAAACTCATGAAGACATAATTCACCCTGTGCAACGTCATGAATGGGCATCTAAAGGTTTCTATTATGGGCATTAAAATTTCCCAAAAGAATGATATTGCCAATAATGGAGTATCAAATAGATCTCTAGATGGATATCACGAAATCCATCAATCAACTTGAATGACAAATAGAGATGTGGTAGGGGGGAGTAGCAAACAACTTGGAAGACATCCTAAAAAGGTGGATCCCCCACTGAACCTATGGCCACATGTATCTAGGGTGGACATCAAAAGCTAAAAGTGAAACTCTTGGCCTAAGGCTATCGTAAATGAGGCAAGCCAGACCACAAAGACAACAAACACCACCCAATCTGCAAGTCTCATGATGAGAAGCTGAAACCCACAAGCACTGTGTGACTAGAGGGCTGATTCTGGGTTCTCATGGGTCTCAGTGAGGAAGATGAGATCCTAGGAAGCAATAATGTCTTAGAAGGTACTTGGAGAAGACCATAACAAGCAATGGAGAGGCTGCCAATGGCCATTGAGACCATAGGTTGATGTCATGTTGACAATCTGAGGTGTGATCACCAAGGAGGGGAAGAATCATGAATGATTGCCCAACAGTTTCTGAAAACAGCCCACTTGTTTTCTTTCCTGGCAGCTACAATCTGAGTATGAGCTTTCCAAAGCTCCTCCACCTGGAATCATGTGAGATCTGCATCAACATAGAGACTATAGTTGTTGATGACAAAGCCATTCCATGCTTCCAAAAAATACTTGGCATTATCTACTGAAACAGCAAAGTGTTTGGCAGAGGAATTGCAAAGAAAAACAAGCACATCATATTTCTAATCTATATTGCTTCTTCTAAAATTTGATTGTCCTCTGAATAAAGAATACCTAAATTTATGGAGACAAATATATAATCAGAAGCAAACAAAAAGCCTCGGATAATGCTGTCCATACTTGCAAGGAAGAAAGTGATTTTATGACCACACATTTCACATTAAAGAAGAAGCAATTTGATGTGACTGAATGGAAGCAAATAACAGAAAACTGATTTAAATGAAAAAGATATGGAAGTGAAACCCGTGTCTATCAATTCTATGACTTTTGGTATGTAACATTCATTTAGAAGAATACAGTTCTACAGTCTACAATCAGCACAAGATTAGATGCCCTTTAGACTCATCAGTAATGCTTAGAATCGTGAACTAATAAACTAAGTATAGAACAACACCATCTTAGTTATCTAATCCCAGCTGACTACTAGTATTTTCTGAGCTGTTAACCATAAACAATAACTAGCCAAACATTTGTCAATCAGGTGTTCATATAAGTAAAAGCAATGCATAGAAAGAGAAAACGAATAAATATGTAAAAAAGATAACTTATGAGGAACTTACAGGAAGAGGATTTGTTGACAGAATAGTATTCTTCTCCTTTGTATATACGATGAACTGCAACAAGCCATTGAAGATGACATACTTGCCAAAGTCAAGGGGAACGCAATGTTTTTCTCCATAATTTCAAACAAATCTCAACCTAATAATGTCCTTCAAATCAAAGTCCACGATGGTGATGTTTTATCAAAACTATTTTATTGTATGAACAATCCACAAAAGAAATTTTCCTTTTCATAAACCATCAGTAAAAGATTATAGAATGTCAACACAAATTAATATATAAAATTCTGCTTCAGAGCACTGTGCTTTTAAATTTTATTATTTTTGCTACACAATAGTTTATATCAATAATATTCAGTTATAAAGTATCTCACAATATTTCAAATTATGGAGTGAATAATTACAAGTATTAGAGCCGTGAACCATTTTGACCAATTTTGTTTAATTATACAGGTTAGGGCCCCATTTATGCACAATCATTTTTGTAACTAAACCATCAATTGCTATGGCCAAGACCCCACAGCTTTTAATATGTGCACCCAAAATAAACTACCTGCACAGTGTTTCAAAATCATTTGATGCTTCAAATAGGCCTAAAATGTTAGTTGCTTAGTGATTATGGTTGTTTAAAAGGTGAGAACAGAAAAAGTAGTCCTAAAAACCACAAACAAATAAAATTTATGTGGCTACAGGAAGAATTTTTGCTAAAAATAACATCATTATTTTTTCGTATCCTAGGGCAGCCCACAGCATAATTCCAACTGAAGAGCATCATAAAACCAAATCAATTAGACCAGTTGTTGATAAGGTGAAATCCTTAACTGAGTACAACTACAACAATCCAACAACCCGAAAAAATTCGAAATCACAGTGACAAATATGCAGATTGTTTGATCTGTTGATTATATGATTTTTCTCAAGTGTCATTTCATGCATATCTAAAAAAACACTTTCTTTGTAAACAATGAACTGTCATTTCCCCTATCTCCATAATCTATGTTGTAGTCCAAAACACCCATTTCCTCTCTCCAACGTCTCCCCTAATCCAAACTTGTGTATGAATTCTTCCCCTTCATCCCCTATGCAATTGCCTAAGGTTCCCAAAATTTATAATTATGAAAAAATAGTCAATCTTCTATGCCTGTGTAAGTTGTCAGCATCACAAAACCTCCCTTCCCAATGTGACTTTCTGCCAAAGTCCACTTTCTCTTCCAGTCCAATCAAAGCATCAAACTCCTCCATCAAGGCATATGTTTCATCCATCATCCACCCTCACTTGCCTTATCGATGTTTCAGACTTGACCCTGCCGGCATACCTCCTACCCAAACTTTATCCCCATCCAATGGCATGTGTCAGAGGTATCTCCAACCCCCAAACACAAAAACTCCCACCTATATGCACCATTCATCCACCTACCTCCCTACAAGAACAAACCACTGTATATGCTCAAGTGGATGACGTAACTTCCAAAAGGTTTCCCATACGCATAAGAGAATCATTTAATAATGGGCACATGGGTGTGTGCCTCAAGTGCTGCAAAGGAATACACAATCTTCGACTTCTATTAATTAGGTAGTTAGGGCTTCAAACCTTGAGGGACTCTCACCATTACGGTTGAGAATAGTTGCAATTCACAGGCAACATTCCTCCATGCCTCCCAAGCACATTTTCACAAACATACGCACAATTCTAGGTGTAAATCAAGGGGGAAATGACACTCAACCAATACAAGCAGTCCCTACAGCATACAAATCTTGAGATGGTGGCCATTGCTGCAAAGTTCAACACCCTTTCTAGGTGTATAAGGGACCCAAAAAGACAAAGAAGGGAATCACACGATAAACCACAACAAACCCTAACCCAAAATCACTGTGAACAATTTTGTTCAAGCATCCAAATGTTAGGGATGAAAACCCACAAGTTTGTTAGCAACCTAAGGACAAACACTCTTCAAAATTGTGTGTGACAAAGGATGAAACCCCTTTGGCCGAAGGACGAGCTCACCCAAAACTTGTATTTGAACTTCATGATTGTGAATCTCACAAGCTTCGAGGTTACACAACATTGCAGCAGTTGTGTGTGCAAGCCTTCATGTTCCAATTGGTAATGGTTGTTGTAGCAGCCTGATGTAATGTTTATACAAGCCCTTTAATTCAGTAGATGTTCTACAAGTCCTATGCATTTGTGAACCTAATTATTGTGGGTTAAGCATTGTAACTTCAGACTGTTTATGCCATTGTATCTGCTGTTGTTACAGCAATTTGTAAATAGTTTGCAAACTCATGTGTTTAGTAGTGCTTGGACCTGATATGTAAACTAGGTATTCTTTGTTAAAGCTAGATTTGTGTTTAGAAAATTAGAAAAAATATATATTTTGCACTATGTATTCTATTTGTGATCCAAGTAGTAAGATTAGGGTAAATTGTTATTTTTGCAACTGTAAAGGAAAATTTATGGGTTCGCTAGTTTTTAGTAAAATAGATTAGGGTTTGTCAATCCTCTAAGGGAGAGGAAGTTGACTATGAGAGCTTTGCACCAATTGCTAGATACACTTCTATCAAGACCATTATGGAACAAAGTAGTTTCTGGATTCGATTTGATAGATATACTTCTATCAAGACCATTATGCCTTTAGCACTGGAATTTAAGGCTAACTTACCTACAGAGTTCCCTATAGTCATTGTTTACATTTTTTGTTCTATTATTGGTTCTTTTCCACACATATACAAGGCAAAATGGAATAGCAACCTGATTAGACAAAGGCCTTCTAAGTTAAGAATAGGGGATTACTCAGTGAATATTGTGCATGAATGGTCGGTGGAAGGCTAATCCTTTGCCAAGTGCAGCATTCATATGTTCTTGAATTATTCTTTGGCATGAGTTTGCATGTACAGTTTTTCTGGAAAGGTTTTTCTTATACATTGTACACTACTTACAAATGGTGCTGTATTATCATAAGTCTGTTTTGGCATTTCTGGATTTTTCATGGCTCTTTTCTGTTGTGCCAATGCTCTGAACATTTTTCTAAAAATCTCAGAATTCAGTCCAAAGATAAACAAAAATTCAGGTTTTTTCTATGTCTAGTTTAAATTTTAGAAGAATCAGATTCCAAATAATTTCAAATGTCATTAACATGGTTTCCCTTGTGTCAGAAGCATTTCTGATCTGGACATTAATGGCACATTAATCAAATCAGTTTAGAAATTTCCATTTTATACTTTTTGGATTTAAGCTTAATGTTGTTTAGTCTACTAACCAGCTTTTCAGTACATAGAGTAGTACCAGAGCAAGCTTCTTGGCCTTGTGGGCACACCAAACTTATGGAAAGAGCACTGTCAGACGACATTTGATAGGTTCAACCAATATTTCAGTACAATATGAATGTAATTCAATTTTTTGGATTTCCTCATATTAATCACCAAGGTAGTACAACTTTGAAGTCAATACAAGATTGGATAGAAGATTTATGCTATAAATAGTATGAGACGATGCCAATCAACATTTCTGTATCAAAAGGAAGTGTAAAGTGTGTAGATCATGTTGAAGACAATAATGGTAAAGTCAACTCCCCAGATCGTGGCTTGGATATCCCAGGTATTACAGTGAATTATCAATGTTTATCTTAATTTGTCTCAAAACGGCAAATGATGCAGATAATTCTCTTGGGCAAAGGAATATTGCATCAACTTGATCAAAGACTGCTTTTTAGGAGTTTCATGTTAGTAGTGATATATGATCTATAACTGTTACAGCATTTTCTATCAAATGATAGCAGTGGATCAGAATTAAACGGCTGAAACCCAATGCAAATAGACATAATTTAGAACATGTCCAGATAGCTTGATACAGATAAGATATTTTCTTGTTCAGCATAATGCCACGAAGGGCTTGTATGTTAAGACAAGTGGAATCCGGCAAGACAGGAATTACAACAACTAATCGATGTGTCTACACATACATTTCAACACCTACCTCACAAGCTGCCCCAAGATTGGGGCAACAAACACTTCAACACCGATCACTACAGAAGATTTGCCCCAAAGCAATTTGAGGGGGCTGAATTGTTCTGATAATAGATTAATATTCCTAATTTTAAAATATATATTCCAATGACGCGATCCTTGGACAAGTTTTTTTTATGCTAAGTGTCTTTTTTCCTTTTTATTCTAAGTTTCAATTTGTGCACTCTAAAAGATTTTATTTGCAGTGAAAATTTTAAAAAATTATTATGTAGAGCAAAGATGCATGTAGCTGCGTCCACATGTGATTAAAAAGTTCCCCTTATGATTCAGGGTCAACAGGCACCCCAGTGCCATCTGCTCCCAGTTGGAGACATTGGGGGGATATTTGGGGATGTCTGCCCTGCATGCTTTGCACCAGAGGACTCCCAAACGTCCTTCATCTTTGGAATAGGTGGGAAAATCATTCTATCACAGCAAAGCAACCACTTATATTAGGAGAGCAGTCTATGTATGTTGCCTACCTCTTCTGCCACTGTTCAATTACCACATTGCTGTCCAATCTGTTTATCCCAGGAACTTAATTTACAAAATTTAGTGACAGGGTTCCAGTCAGAATGCATCCTGCCCTTGAGTAAATTACAATTTGATGTATTATCTCACCTAAGAGGTCCATACCAAACTATTTCAAACTTTATGAATGGCCGTGCCTAAATTATAAATGAGGACCAAATAATTTTATAAATTATTAGTTTGCCAGTATTTGCACACCATTTTCTTTTTATGAAAAAATTATGTCAATATTATTATTTTCAAACCAAAAGTAAGTCTTCAGAATTCCTTATGCGAAATCCATTGAAATCCACATATTAAACCTATCAATAGAAAATAGAACAAAAAAATAACTAAGAAAACCATTAAACAACAAACTAAACTAAAAGTTGAAATTTGCCAGTATTTGCACTCCAAAATTTATTTTAAAAAAAAATTAAGGCCACATTTTCAAATTATAAGAATTCCCTATAGGAAAAGCCATTAAAATCGACATATTGAACCCATCAATTAAAAATAGAACAAAATAAAACACTTAAGAAATTCATTTAACAAGAAGTTAACCTAACATACTGAATGATAAAAGGATATAACACAATGCAGATAATGAGAAAATTCCTATTCTCAGGGAATTTCTTGGGATAAAACTGGGCCGCCAAGGCAATGCTGATTATGATGATACCGATCACCATTTTCACATTACTCAGAGTCACATTCTCCGCATAACCTCGGCTAAATACCACCTACACAAACCCAAATCCATTGAAAAAATTATTTAAATGACCATTCTCCATGCTATTTTCACACAATATGAAAGGATTAAAATTACTCATTCATTCACTCATTTAGAGCTGACGGGCTTTAAAATACGAAAAACTTTTAAATGGAACAAAAACATAAAAAAATCATAGACAAACTAAAGACCCTCAAAAGCGAGGGGTTCCTTTCGAATTCATGTGTGTGGCCAGAAATCAAAACAAAATGCCCTAGAATTTGAGACGTTGCGTATCAAAACAGTACGTAGCGATCTTGATTGACTTCTCAAATGTTAGATATAATCAGAAAATTGTTTTAAAAGATCGAAAATTGTTTACCTCAGAGGCTGTTTCGTCAAGGAGGTGCTTGATGGCATGCGGGTCTAAAAGATTTGCCTTCTTCGGAGCGGCAGAAGCAGCGGGTTTATCCTTGCCAGATCCCTTGGCCGCCATTGCTGATCTCCTCTCCTTCACAACTACTCGAACCTCTCTGTTTTCAGAAAAAAAACTATACGAAAATTAAAAACTATTCTCTTCTTGGTTTCCTACATAGAAGATTTCATCGACCGTGTCGCTTAGTGGAGTGTTCTAAATTAATTTGACGTTTTTCCATTTTACTGAAACAATTTGGAATGTAAAAACATGCCATGGGAAATTTTATTGTATCGTAATTAGATTTTTTTAATTATTATGAATTATATATTTAAATTACTTGCCATTTGTATTCATAAAGGTACCAGATAGGAAATTAAAGATAACTTTTAAATGTATATCTATTTAAAATATTTGAGATATCAATTTAAATTATAGAAATATAAATATAAGAATGTTAATATTAAATATAAATTTAATTAACAAATTTCGATCATCAAAATTTTAAATTGGACAAAATTAAAATTCATAAAAAAATTGAAAATAAATTTGACTATTGCAAATTTGTAATTTTTTTATTTTATTTTTAATAAATTTAATTATAATTTTTTGAATATTATAAACATAAAAAATCTATCAAAAATAATTAAATTCAAACATACATTTAAAATTGAAAATCCAAATCAAATATTTGAAAATGTTGAGTTTTTAATATATTAAATTTGAAAAAAATCTAGGCTTAAATTTTTTTATTATAAAAAGTGACAATTAAATTGGATATTAATTGAAGAAGTTTTGTATCTTTAATACACATGCAACATAAATTTTCATTTAATATGGGATTCAAAAATATTCAAAGTGCAAAGTGGGCTAAATTTCATTGAATTGGGAATTCAAAAACATTTAAAGTGTAAAGTGGACTAAATTTCATTGAATTGGAGATTCAAAAACATTCAAACTGCAAAGTGGACTAAATTTTCATTCAATTGGACATTCAAAAACATTCAAATTGCAAAGTGGACTAAAATTGTTTAAATCTACCTCTCATGTTATTAATTGAATTGGGAATTCAAAAAATATTCAAATTGCAAAATGGATTAAAAACACTTAAATCTACCTCTCATGTTATTAATTGAATTGAGGATTCAAAATCAAATCGCAAAGTGAAATCACTTAAATCTACCTCTCATGTTATTAAATTTCAGGATGAAAGAAAACCATATACCTTATTGATAAAATCTACCCAGCTAATTTAAGTAGTATATCAATTCTTCGCTTCATCTCTATAATTAGCCTGCAAGGTCATGAACTAATCCACGCATACTCCATTTACAAATGACAAAAGGGAACCTTCCCTAACATTTCCATCTGACAAAACTACATTGATAAGATGAGAAGAAAGTTCATGAAATTGATCAACATCTTTGAACCGAGGACAAGGTGCCCTTTGCTCCACTTGTAGCCAAACTCGATGTTAGAGAAGATAACCACTTACTTGTAGTGCTTCCTTTGAAAAATCAAGTGATAAATTTGAAGACTTGATATTCATTGCTCCTCAATTTAATGTATACTATACGGTGTTCCTACAAAATAGAATTATGAGTCCACACTTTGACCCAACTCCAATTGTAAGCATGAGAATCAAAAAAATAAAAAATATAAACAATTTGCAAGTAGAAGATTGAAATCAAACTGAGATGCAAACCTCCAAATCGATGCACTTTGATTTTATTGATGGTTGATTTCAATATACTAGATTTGCATAAATGTGATTGTATGAAAATGTTGAATCATGATTTTATTTGTAGATTTTTCTAGGGAAAATCAAATGAAAGATGAGGATGAGATCAAGGACCAAAGTTGGAAAATGAAAAATTGTCATTTAGAAGTGATAAGGAGACAATGATGAATTATTTAATTTGATTATAATAATTATGAGGATATTCTATCTTTTTATTTTGTTTGAAAAATGAAAAAATAAAAAATTATTAAAAATTAATAATATAATATAATATAATAATTTAATTTCCTATTGACCAAAAAAAAAATCCCACTATTCCACTTAAGTAATATAATATTATAATTTATAATATCAATATATATCATTTTATAATATTTATTATGAAAAATAATTAAATTAAAAAAAATTAAAAGATAGAAATAAATTTTTTTTTTTCATTTTTAAAGTATTTTAAATAAATTTTCATATTTATTTTTTAAATATGAATTTAGAAACCTACATCAATTATGTTGATTTTTTGAAAATTTATTATTTAATATTTTAAAGAAGATTATATTTGTTTTGAATATCTCTTTTTTATTAGATAAGCTTTTACCTTGTGGGGTAGATCCTTATCCATTAATTGAGACAAAAAAAAAACTAGTACATCCAGTGAGATATTACATTTACCCCATCACTCAACAAATTAATCCTCTCCATCTGAGAGGCGGAGAATAAATCTTTGTTTAAGCCTACAAAGTTGGTGAAGGAGGTGAGGGAGAATTCCTCCAACCCTCCCATGTACAAAGCAAGGGCTTTTGCCATCTTCTACTTTCTGCCAACCTCCTCTACATTGAATACATCTACGATGAACCCAGTGTTGGGGTTGGGAGAAACAGAGTTGAAGGTTGCAATTAGTGAGGGGGATCATGTTGCAGTGGTCTCCTTGAATGATTTTGACATTAGCAGGATCGAGCGAGCCTTACATGTTGCAGGAGAGGTATGAATTATAATATATAATTTACTAATTTTAATTTAGCAATTTTATATAGCTACTTGATTGTACACATGAATTGCATAGATTAAATTAATTATCCCTTCCTTATATCTCTCATGTAGAATCCTATGAGCCAATCTTGATGCCTTGTAATGTCGTTTGGTAGCTTCCATGAAAAGTGTGAAGAACCTCTGCAAAATCTCACCATCATGCTTATGGTTTGCCTCAACAAATTTAGGTCTAAGCATGTTTTTGATCACCAATAGAAGGAATTCATCATCCAACACAAATAGACGATGCAACAACCTATCGAGCTCCTCCTCTGGGCACAGCAGACAGCTCTGAAACAGACCTTCCCTGCCATTTTCACCTATCCTACAAATTCTACAACAATGCCTCATAAAAGGAAAGAGGAGTGCATATATAATTGAAAGAACTGTCTATATCCAATCTAATTGTCAAACATCAAGGCTCTATCACACCACTGCCACTATTTTTGGAAAATCTGCTAATTCTAAAAAGAATCTGATCACCAAATCCTGATATAGATAAATTATACAAGGAATAAGTATTAATCGAATGGTTTGGACCAAGGAAAAGGATTTTCTTTCTCTGATAGTTCGAATTCCACCCATGATCAATCTCCAATATGTCGTGTCACTCTATCAGAAATGACCACTTCCATCACTTCTTTAATGATCTCCTCCCTTGGCTATATATTTTCCTTTTGATTCAAATCCACTCCCAAATTCGCTAATCTATTAGCCACTTGATTTACCTCCCTGTAAATGTGTGGGATGGAGACATCATCCATTTCATTAAGATTTTTTTTATGATCACCAACCATCTTGATAACTTCCAATTAAAATTTTCATTTTTATTCACTACATTGATGCAAATTAAAGAGTCTCCTTCAATATTTAGAGCCTACACTCCTTTTTTCTTGCACAAACACAAGCCACAAGCTAATGCCTCAATTTTTGCTTCGTTGTTTGTGGCAATACCCACCTTTATGGCCAAAGCCCACACACATTGGCCTTTTTCATCCCTAATAACACAAGTAGCTCCTGCCTCTCCTAGGTTACCCCAAGCCGCTCCATCGAAGTTCAACTTCCATCTCCCTCAATCTAGGACGATCCATTTTATATTTTTCCTATCCACTCCTTTTCTTGGGGCTAATGTCAATGGAGGTCTCAATCTTATCTCATTTCTTCTGAATTTTTGAATCCCAAGAATTGAAAAACATTTTTTTCTTGAATTTTTTATTCGATTTTGCAACCTCACATATACTTCCCTCCATTTTTTTCAATAATTTTTTTGTTGGCATTCCCTTATCTTGAAAGACCCTTTTATTTTTGTCTTTTCATAAAGGTCAGACTAACATTGACAGAGCTAAAATCCATAAATCACTCCAAGTGTTCTTCCTATCTTTATTCAGCCATCCTTGTAAAAAATAAAAGAGAGAAGTTTGTCTCATGCACATCCATCCCAAAAAAGAGAGTAACCAATCCCAACACGTCTTTGCATATAAACAAGTAAAAAGGATGTGATTGGTGGTTTCACAATCCTCATGATGCAGAGGGTGCATGCTTGGTCCATATATCCCAATCGTTTGAAGCGTATCACCTGTTAGAATCCTACCATGAAATGTTATCTATAAAAAAAATCTTTCTTTTGGGAGCACATACAAGTGCTAGCACAAACACCTTGGCCATTCAGAATCTTTAGAAACCTTTGTTTAAATAAGGTTACCCTTCTTAACCGAATAATTACCCAAGGATGTTGCACACCAGAATACCTCGTCCTCAACACCTGAAAAAATATTCTTTCTACTTTGCAGGATAGTCTTAATTGTTGTTTGCATATGGACACTCCAATGAGACATTGTGTGTGATTGAAGGTTTTGTCATTGATGGCAACCTTGCAATCCTATGGCACCGGCAAAGCATTACTCAGGCAACCTTGCAATCCTATGGCACCGGCAAAGCATTACTCAGGCAACCTTACAATCCTATGGCACCGGCAAGACATTTTACTAGCAAAGCATTACTCAATCAAAAGTGCACCGGTGTCAGCAAGATCAATCTACACCGGCACCGGCATAGAAGATGTTCACCGGCACAGAAGGAAATATGTATACTGGCACAGAGGCCGACAGGATTTTTGATATGTAATATTTTGTTTATTATTGTAAGCCGACTTGGCAAATTGTAAAATGACTTTTGTATATAAAAGAGATCATTGTAGGCATTTGTGGGATATGGATAGGAAGCATAAATAAATTATAAGGCGGACCTAATGTGCGAATTGTAGGTCAAGGGTATATGTAAAGAACAGAGCAAGAACCAGTACTGAATCTGGCATTGAAGATGCTATTGTAAAGCAATACAGAATATTGGATTTGTGTAAATCCTCATTGTAAGTCAGTGTGACTTCTTATTGAGCAGTGAGCTCTAGGCAGTTGGCCTTCCTGCATGTGTAGGCCCCTATTGTAAGTAATATTCTCTTATTGGCCAATAAGTGAATATTGTGGGTCACAAATCCCACCGAGGTTTTTCCCACACCGGGTTTCCTCGTTAAACATCTTGTGTTATGGTGTTCTTTTCATGTGGATGTTTTTGATTCTGTTATTTGCATTAATTCTTGCATACCGGTATACTGTTACTTTATGTTCTGCATATTCAGTTTTAAGAAAATTACATTACCGGTCAAATACTGATTCACCCCCCCCTCTCAGTATCTGTGGGAACCCTAACAATTGCTACTCTATTGCACTCTAGAATCCCCATTCTATCAACGTCCATCCAAGAGTATTCTTCTACCTCTACCCCAGTCTTCGTTACAACATAGTTAGCCACCAATTCTCTACATCCGTCTATCATCCCAGAAATCCAATCCAGGTTACCCAATAAACTAGAAATTGCTTCCTCACCATTCCATTAATTTGTCCAAAATTTTGCTTTCCTCCTGTTGTTGATCCTCCATGATATATTATTAGTAATGATGTACCTACTTTCCCACAAAAAACTTCCAAATCGTTGATCCCCCTGTCAAATTTGCTAGAGTAAAAATTCTTTGTGGATCATCCTAATCTATATATTTTCTCCTAACAATCTTACTCCATAATTTGTTTAGTTCCTTAGATAATTTTTGTAGCATCATAAATTGAACACCCTTAATTAGGGTTGTCCAATTCCACACTTAGGTCAGCACCCACCTTAGAGTGTACCATTGCATTTTGCATTTATAAGGCCCCTTTGGCCATTTAATTATTAATTTATTTAAATATAAAGTCCTCTCTCAACAATTCACATATTATAAAAATTGGGCTCTTAATCCTAGGTGCGCTCATTTTTATTTTATTTTAATTAATGCTAATAATGTCCTAAGTTCAATCTTCAAGGCACATTTTCACATATCTAAACACCTTGGATTGACCTACCGTGTTAGATTCGACTTTATAATCATGATATCTCTCATCCCTATAAAATGACAAAAAAGTCGGTCGAACCAAAATGATAGCATTTTGATCTCGTACTTTTTCTCTTGAATTTTGGGAGCTTAATTTGGTGGTATTGTAATAGTCAAATCCTACTTTGTGTCAATTTTTATTAATTCTAAGTTGGCCTATTATCAAAATTAAATTTAGGGTTTTATATATATAGCCTTTTCTTTCCCTCATTTGAGGATCTGAATCTAACAATTAATGGAGATCCTTGTGAAGTGAAATTACAAGTTTTATGTGAAGTCTATAATTAGCAAATTCACCATTAATCAAGTCTTCATCAATATTTCTATCATATCTATCATATGCAAACTACTATGAGATGTATTATCCTAAGTCAACTTAAGTAAAGTGTAATTATGAGACATAATTTACACCAACAACCAATGGAGAATTGGAGAATATTCTTACAAAGACAATGTCCGTAAGAAGATCAGATTGGGAAAATAGCTTGATTGAGGTAGTTTGGGATTATAATACCACATGGAAGACCACAATCGGATTCATACAGGTTATGAGTTGGTATATGAGAATACTCTAGTACTTCCTATAGAATTCGAGATTGAGACATTGAGAACAACCTAGATGGTGGGAATCGATTTATCAAAACCTTAAAAGAATATGATAATGCACCCAAATAGACTGGATGAGATGCGATTGGAAGTTTTGCAACACATAATTGATCCAAAAATAGAGGAAATTATGGCATGGAAAAATATCACCAATAAATAGTTTACTGTTGTAGATTACTGTCACGAACCCTATTTTCTCATAATTATTTAATTAGGAAAATAATGTATTTTTCGCAAATGAAATGGAAATGAAATGAAATTGGAATATTCAATGAAATAAGATAGGAGATCGAAAGCAGTGAAATAATTTATATACAATTGAATGATTAGTAATATTTTTTATTGCAAATTGGGATCGTCATTGCTAATAAGCAACTGAGTGCAAGTGAATGCAGGAACTGGTGAACGCAGATGAAGGCGAGAACATGGTTCAAGTAGAGTTGTCTTAGCTCTTGTATTTCGTTAGAATAGATGTAATCTCACACACAACAATAGAAAAGTTGTTTGTGCAATTGTGACTTCGTTGATGCATTATTCTAAAATTGTTTGTATTGTGACTTCGTCAATGCATTATTTTAAAATTGAAATGATTTGAGTAATAAGTAGTCCTTACGTTGATTTCATCTATAAAAATGACTATTAGTTGGAAATTTAGATTTAATAAAATAGCAACTTAACATTCCTATTAAATATGAATTAGAGTTCTAGCTTAAGAGAATGCAAATTTTATGTTGACGTGATTTCGATCGCATGAAGTTGTATGTATAAATTCGATTATTGTTTTATAAGTTATTTTTCGTTTGAAAGTGAATAAAATGGTCTTGTTGATTTAAGTAATAGTTCATGAGTATATTTAATAAATGAAATCGATCGATATATATATATATATATATTATTAGTTTATTAATATCATAGAAGATCAAATTAGAATTTAATTCTATTTAACTTTTAATGATTAAATGCAAGTGTTAATTATTAATATGTTATCGTGTATGTTTAAGTTTAACATTAATGTTTATTACCAAAGGTGGCAGTGGCGGATGATGGGTCGACTAGTAGAAGTCGACAAGTCGGCTTCAACCAAACTACAATTTACTCCCCACGAACTGCAGATCACTCCACCGAACTGCAGAACGACCATCGCTTAATGGCTCACGACCGATGGGGGAGGAAGTAATTTGGCACGTAGTGCCATGGCATCAAGCAACCGCAGACTTGTCCATGATTCATGGTAGCAGTTGGAAGTCTGCAGTCTCCACGGTGATGGTGGAGAAAACCAACCACCTCTTCCATGATCCAAGGTCGAATCACTTCAAGAAATATCAGTTAGCATTCCACCACTCCAAAATGTGTCGATAAGAGAGACAAATAGACTAGAAATACCTTGGAAAGGAGTAGACGTGGAGTAGTAAAGTAATAGACCTGTCTATAATGCAGCCAAGATGACAAACTCATAACAATAACTAAGCCAAAGATATAGCAGATTACATGGGGAAAATAGTTTAAATAGAGGCAAGGGCTCGAGAGAGAAAGATAGAAAGTTGGAGCAGAGAAAAAGAGAAGAAGATAGCAAGTTGGAGCTAGAGAGAAAAGAGAGGAAGATAGGAAGTTAGAGGAAATCAAGTTAGAAGAGAGAAGATAGGAAGGGAGCAAGATAGAGGAGAGCAAGAACGTAGAAGAGCGACAAGAGATTAGAGAGAATAGAATAGTGGAGATTTTGATGTGTTTACGACCGAGTTGTAAAAGATCGTCGATGATCATCTCCGATTTAGCGTCAAACTTAGGGGTTAGGCTCTTGAATGAGTGTTAGTTGCTATTTATTATTAGAGAAATTCTCAGAATATAGAAAGGATGAGGACTAGGAATAGAGAGCACATGAGATAGAAGAGCGTTGAGGAGGAAAGCATTGGAATCCGGACGTATTGCAAACAATTTGAAGTTATCAAGGATCATAATAGACATGGATCATGTTTCTTGAGGTAAGCTCAAAAGTAGCATGTTTTGTTGTAGAGGTCTAAGAGATAAAGAATGATCTAGTTTTAGATTTATGAAATATTCTAATGGAAGAGTTAGAGCCGTGATATAAATCATTTTTAATTGTTCAAATTACAATCATGCAAATATAGATGCAATAATGAAATATTTTCTAAAAGTTTGTTGATAAAACTTAGTGAAACTCTCAAAAATTAGATCACCCAATCCTCTAGGAACAGAGTAAGAGGATAGAGAGAGAAACTCTGAAATTGAACTTCGAAGAAGATGAAATATTAGGATTATGACTTATTAAATAATTAAGATTATTTTGATATCTTAAATAAAAGACTTACACTTTCAAATTAGATCCTTGCATGAAGTGAAAAGATGGTTATCAGGTGTCTCATTTAAAAATCCATATAAATAGGCGCTTATGAATTTTCATCATGTTAGATTGTTGTTATGGTAAATTAGTAAAATCAGTGAGTTGAGTTTTTAAATCATGAAAAGTCACATATTAGTATTAAACTAAATATGATGTTTGAGAAAAGAGGTAAATGAACCAAGACACATGGAAAGATAGAGAGCTTAGACGATATAAACTTAGAATTCTAAATCATAAGAAATGGAATGCATGTTAATGATTACGTTATGTAAATGTTTTGATAATTGAATAAAAGAATGTGTGCTCATTTTATTCAATTTCTATGTAAAGAAACATACACGTGTTACACCTTCTTAATATTTAATTCTTGTCTTTAAAATTGCTTAAAAGATAGAAGCGAAAGATTGTTTTCTTTCAGATGTATATTGGTTTATCCATGAAAGATTACTTCCTGTCAGATAGGATTGGTTTTAACAAAAAAATGATTTTCTATTTCTACTTGACGAAAGATTGTCTTCTTAAAACATTGTATTTTTATTTTATGAGAAATAGGAAGCTAGAATTGAAAGGCGAAAGATTGTCTTCTTTGAACATTGTATTCTTATGAGAAATAGGAAACTAGAATTGAAAGGCGAAAGATTGTCTTTTGTAATTATTTATTCTAGATTCATGTGAACAAAGCTAGAAAGGCTTGTGTTTGTGGAAAGTTACCCTCCAGGACAGGTGTCGAATGTGGATTATAGAGAGAGAGTTTGTTTTTTCCAAACTATATTATTTTCTATGCATGGCATTATACTCGGTCGAGTAATCGATTGAATAACCATTGAAATAGATGGTTCTTTTATTTATCCACTCTACTACATCCTTGATTGATCTTACATGTTTCTTAATGGAATTAGAAAAATGAATTGCATGTATCATCTAGGCAAGCACCAGATTCCATCTTGTATTTCAAATTCTTTTGCTAAGCAATTTGTGCAGGGTCGTGTATTCTTGATTGACTAAGAATTCTGGGGAAGCATAAGCTTCAAGGTTGGGCGGAAAAAGTGCTGGAATCTTGTTCTTGTCTTCATGCTAAAGATTTCATTGAAGATAGCTTGGGTTACAGATCAACAGACGCATCTTACCCTTTACTTTGTATTATTTTGTTATTGAACTTACACTATTTTATATGATTCAAGGTTTTAAGAATTCAAAGGGAACTTCCACACAAGATGGTTAGGGCTGCATGGAGTTCAACAGGTCTTTGATAATGGTGTTATGTAGTTAGTTCCAATTGATGAAGAAAAGAAGACCATGTTGGTAAATGGACATCAACTCAAAATATACCATAAACCAACATCCAAGGAAGATTTTACAACATAAATCTAGTCTCGGGTAGAGCATTTTACCATGGAGTACTTTTCCTCTCTGGGTAAAATTCTTGCTCCTTGAGCCTTGTCAATCAAAGAAGTAATAAAGAAGGTAGATTGAAAACTAGAAATGGCAGCCTACCTTCCAAAAAAGGGGGTGGGTTTGATTGAAAACCAGAGATGGCAATCAATCCCTAGGGTGAGATGAAAACCAGAGATGACAATTCATACCTAAAGAGTAGGTTAAAAACTAGTAATTGGCGGCCTCTCTTTTGGCTCTCTTAAGCTTTAAGTCACTTCATATAAATCTTGATGGAATAAATATTGTTTGAGGGTCAAGGGAAATTAGATCCAAGCAACTCATGGTAGCTCTTAGTGGTTACTCAAGATCCGATCAACTTCGGGTAGCTCCATGCGGCGGTTCAAAAAGTCAACTCTAGTTGATCCCGTTCTAAATGAAGACTTCAAGTTTCTCCAAGTTAAATTTGAATGTTCCATGAGCTGGAAATATGAAGGTACTTCAAGTGGTTTTGGACACATAGTGACAAAATCTTATGTCTTCTTTAGCTAGCTCTAGGCATGATCATCAAGGGTAACCATTTATTAAGGTATTATTTTCTAGATTTATTTCATTTATTATAGTCGTAAGCTTCAGTAGGAATCTTAATTGTTACATTTTAAAAGTGCCCAGTGTCACTTGAATATCAAAATAAAGATAGATGGTAGATGAATTAATTGTGAAATGACATGTTTCACTTATTTGTTGGTGAGCTGGCACATTGGATGGAAAGAAATTATTGCAAAGTCTACCATTATTGCTAAAAAGTAGATTTTTGAAAGATTTTGAGGAGAATACTATCATTTTGTTGTCATTATTTGGACACCAAATAAATGAATAATGACATTGGATGTACTTTGAGGATGATACAAAGACAAATTATGGTGACAAAGGACAAGATGGTTGGACATAGAATTGAATGCCCACGCAAATTGAAACTAATTAGTATTAATTCCAAGCACCATAGTTTTTATGGCAATGTGTGAAAATTGCATAAATTCTATTATATTTCCTTAATTAAGAAACATGCCTATTTTGTCCAACGAGTTTAAAAAATCAAAAGGTAGAATATTTCTAATTGCAAACAAAGAAGCTATGGGTTACAAAAGGAAATCAGAGACAAAAGGTTTTAGCCTAGACCTATAAATGATTAGGTTATTAAGTGAAGCAGGTTGGCTTAATTTTTTGTAGCAATATGAAGGGTATGATTTGGAATTAACTGAAGAATTTTTGTAGAATTTTTGCATGAATGTGACTAGAGTTGGGGAGGCAAATATTGAAGTCTCTGTGACTATTATAAGTGAATTATTTGGAATTCCAAATGAAGGAGCTATTGTAGCGAAAGGGTAGATCAATGATGAGTTAACTGAAGCTTTCATGTGCCTCCAGAGCCCAAACCAATCATCATCAAACACAAAATGAAAACTAAAGAAATAGACAAAGTAACTCTGTGAAAGCCATGGAAGATGACAATCATGTGGCTAATGAAGTATTTTACATGTGAAGGACATTATGGAGCAATATTAGGGTCAATACTATGACTCATAACTCATATTAGACATAGTTGTTGTCTGTATTTTTGTATTCACAAAAATAGACAACTCCTTTAAAAAAAATGTTAAAAAATGAAAATTTTACTCTAAGGCATGCTTCCCAAGGTAAAATTTTGTTTTTCCCTTGGACTGTCTTAATCCTCATTCCATCCTTGATCCACGTTTCAAATTTTATCACATTTCGAGTTCGTTTACTATGTTTTTCCTTCAATTTCGGGTTTTTTCTCCCTGACTGTAGGTGAGAAATTTTCCTTAAGTTGCAAGTTTTATTTTTCTTTTGTTTTAGTGTTGTAGGGAAATTTTTAGTTAATTACAAGTGCACTTTATGAAAAATAGAACTTGTAAATTACTTTTTATTTTCCCCTTGTTGGTTTTTGGCTTTTTAGTCATTCTAGAAACTTTTTGAACATATTACAAGTGAACTTTAAATTATAAAGTTAAAACAAAACTTGTAATTTATTTAAAAAGTTTCACTTAAGTGATTTTAAGTTATGGTAGGGGTTTTTCTCCTCAATTACAAGTTTTATAAAGTCACTTTAAGTTGTAATAGGGATTTTATTTTCCTATTACAAGTTTTATTTTTAAGTTATTTTTGTGACTTGTAAAGGGAATTTTAATTGATCATTCCAAGTAATCATTTTAAACAATTATCTTATTTATTTTATAAATATCTTTTGCATATTTAATTAAATAAATCAATTTGCCATCAAATCTTCAAAAAAGGAAATAAATTAAAAAAAAGGAATTAATTGACCAAAAAAGAATTAAAAATTGAGAAAAGAAATCAGTTGGAGATAATCTTGAAAAAACAAAATAAAATTTTGATAAATAATCTCAAAAAAAGCAAATCAAACAATTAAATCTCAAAATTGAATGAAATAGAGAATTAATCAGTTTTTTTTTCTGATTTTATCTTAATTTTAGTTCAATTACCTTTAAAACTGAGAAAAACATCCAATCACATCAATTCACCTGGATAGTGCTTCCTCTTGGAAAATCTTGACCGCTCATCATCATTTGATCTCAGCCTTTGGTTTCTGTCTGAATTTTCTATAAATTCAGGCTCTCATCTCTCATTTAAAAATCCTGGAGAATATATTGTTATTATGTTGTTTTTGCTCTAGGTTCATTGAGAATTTGCATTGAGATATTGCATATTAGTTATTTCATATTGCTTAAATCATTTAGCTTAAATATTCATATATTGCTTAAGTCGTGTTAGATTAATCTTGCATATCTAGCTTAAATCTTGCATCCATTTAGCTCATATTCATGCTCATATAGATTTAAAAATCCTTCGTTTAGGTGTTGTCTAGTCACTGGATAGCTTAGCAATCTGAGATCAATCTAAACTCGCATCTACTAGAAAGCAATGGGTCGCTTTGTAATGGTTTATTATTCATTGATTATTGATTTACTAACCATGCATCTAATGACTTAATTGAAGTGTTGTGTATTCCAGATACAGATACAGGTCCACTTTTCACACATACATCTTTGGCGCGCACCGTGGGGCAGAAGACTACTTTTTCAGCCTCAAAATCACTTTTTTTTAAATCCTGTAGGTTTCGTCCGTACAATCTCTGTGAAATATCGTACGAGTGGTATTACTGCATCATACGACATTTTGTCGAAGCCTTTTATTTGTCGTACAAATCAAAAAATGGTGTCGTACAACATGTTCTGATTATCTGATTTTATCTTATGTCGTCCTATGCTTAGTTCTAACTCGTACGATAAAAGCCTTTTGTCGTTTCACTCTGTGATAATTGTTGTACGATGTTGTATTCTGATGGGTTAAAACAAGTTTCACTTTTTCAGGTTTTCTGTCAAATTTTGATTACGCTAACGCTAACCCTGAATCATCTTTTGTCTGCCTGATATTTTCACAACTTAACCAGTTTCTTGCAGAACGCTTGTCAAAGAATTTATCAATCACACATACGCCTGTCAAAGAATAAAAACAACATGACTACTAATACGTTGTTTTTGCAGGTTGCCTAAAGAAAATCAACCAAACATCGTGTATTCTTTAAATTCATTTTTTAGGCACCTAACTTGCTATCTAGTTAAAGAACAAATCTGTATTTCGTGTTTTAAGTAAATTCTGAGAGGTAGGAGAGTATGCTCTTGTCTTTTTAGACAATCAAAAATCCAGACCCTTGAGGCATTTTCTTTGTTTGAGATTTGTACATCTTTAGCAGGCCTGCCCTCCCAAAGAGCTTAAAAACTCTTAAAGTCGTTATGGCCGGTGTGAGGGGAACGACCTAAGTGGGAATGACTAAACGCCAAGTACTCCAACCCACTATAAAATAAACGTGATTTGATGAAAATCAAGTCAACGATAGTGCTAAGGAATAGCTCTCCTTAGTTTAATTGAGTTTATACCTCGACGCGCCGAACGAACCCCTTACTAGATCCAATTAAAATTAGAAGCTACCCGATTCACTTCCGAAAGGTTGATAATCTTTGTGCAAGAGAGATAGTAACTCTCCCAAGACACTTACCATATCGTGCCCCCATTAGCGTTTGGAGTTGACTAATACGACATTGAGAATCCATTGCGTGAGACTCAACGACCGTATTTTGATTAGCTATTGGGTGTGTAGCTAAGTCAGCAAGCAAAAGTTTTCTTCTCTAAGACAACTTCCATAGGGTTTGCATGTTGTGATTAGAGTTACTATTCATATTGTGTGTTTTCTATGTTTTCATCCCTCAAACTAAAACTAGAATACCAAAATTAGAGAAAACAAGAAACAACTCAGTGATCAAAAACTATGTCTGTGTCAGAACTAGTCTACCCTAAGTCAAAAATCTGTCCAAAACTAGTCTATCCTAGTCAAAAATCAGTCCATCTCAGAATTGGTCATACTCAGCTATTGAAAAACTCAGAATTTTTGTTTGTCCTGTTAACAGTCATACGAATCTGATCATTTATTGTCCTGCACCATATCCTGTGTCGTACAAGTCTGATTAATTGTCATCTGAGCTCTATCCTTTGTCGTACGAAACCCAACAATCTATCGTCTAAAGATAAATCATTTGTCATACGATATGTAATTGCACTGAATCTTTTGTCGTCCTAGACATACTTATATGTCGTACGATACTAGGCAGCAACTCGTACGAAACAAAATTGTTGTCATCCTGGAACTATTAAATTGTCATCCGGCTCAGTAAATCCTATCGTACGAAACTCTGATTTTGTCAGTACAGAACAGTCAAACCTGCCCAGATCAGTCTACAATGAGCATAAAACTAGTCATCATCCCCCTAAGCATAAACAAACTTGATAGTGTACCCCTGTCATTGCGTTGCACGATTTTGTCGATCATCTTTAAGCTAGTTCAAACAACATCTTATCAAAACCTAAGTTAACTTAGATAACGTCTTACACATGATAGATCATTCCTGAAACCAGACCAGATCTTAGTAACTTCTCTCAATCACTATGTTAAACGAATAACTAGCTACAATTTGATCTTGACTTCTACAACACATCTAGCTCTCGGTCCCATCGATTGCAAATGCCTGTTCAAACCAAAAGTTCTCGCAGCAAAACAGACAAAGAAAAAGAAACATTCTTTTCATCAAACGACAATCCATTCTTTGTAGAAAACCTCTTTCCAAATAAACCATCCTCGTCACAAATACCAGTTTACAATCTACCAATCTTTGGTCAACCCCTATCTCCCACCATGTCTAGAGAAAGGCAAGAAAGACAAACTAGTAAACGAGACACTTATGACAACTTCAACAATCATGCCACTGATAATGAGTCCTTATAAACTGAATTTGAAATCCTTGAACCTCTCGAGGTCGAAATACATAGATGTCAAAATGATAAAGAGTTCCGAAAAATGATGAAGGTCATCATGGCTAGAGAAAAAGATGACTATTTCCTAGAATTAGCAAAGCAAGGCGCTAAACTTCCTACTGGTTATAATGTGGAGGCCCTCGTCACTAAAGAGGATGAAGCACCATTGGGAATGCTAAAAAAACAAATGCAAGCGTTATGAATTGAGGTCACAGAACTGAAAAACAAAGATAAACCACCAAAACAATATTCTCTGGACACAATATGCCCATTCCCATTTGACAAAAACCTTTACATGCCTCCATTTCCCTCAAAAGTAGAAATGCCTAAGTTTGACAAATATGATGGGAATACAGGCCCTTAAGATCATATTAGAGAATTTTGTGCTTTATGTATAGAGTTCATGCACGACCAAATGTATCTCATGCACCTTTTCCCGAGAAGTTTAGGGGGGCAAGCTATGGAATGGTTCTCAATTTTACCTATGGGAATAATATTTTTTGAAGAATTAATCCAACTATTCCTACAGCAATACTCCTATAACATTCGTCACCCAGTCAATATGATAGAGCTTTGTAATACCAAACAAAAGACAGGATAACCCTTTCTCACTTTTCTCCAACGATGGAGAAAGATGTTCTCTAGATATTCACAGACTATTCCAGATCTTGAGAAGATGGATATCTTTGTCAACAACTTAATCCCTGAATTAAAATATAGTGTCCAGATGCAACTACATCCTTCATTCAACAAAATGGTCGATAGTGCCCTCAGAATGGAAGATGTGCTTATAAAAAAGGGAGATATATCACTTTGGAAAGAAACATCGCAAGGTTCTAGTTCTAAAGAAAAGAGCAAATAATGGAAATATGGCAAAGATAACAATAGAAACATTGTTAATGATGGAGTGGTAGATACTGTCAAAGCAAAAACAAAATCCACAATATTTAACTTGGCTAGTGGCACACAAGCACTCAAGGCAGCTGAAACTGCAGTAGAAAATCCTCCGAAGAAAGCAAGAGAATGGTTTAAAGAAAAACCTTGGCTTTCAAAACCTAAGCGTGATTTTACTCCTCTAGATGAATCATATGAATCAGCTTTTAAAACTTTATTGGCAAATAATCTGATAACATTGCCAAACAATTCTAGACCATATGACCGAGAAATTTAACCCAAATGGCGGAGAGAAAACGAATACTATGACTACCATTGGAACAAGGGACATAGCATAAACAACTGCATGAAACTCCGACATGAAATCTGAGATCTCATTGACGTTGGCAAGATCGTTGTTGGAAATCGCGCATCTAATGTCGATCATAAGGCCTTTAAAGATCCCTTACCGACTTATGAACAAGGAGATTCCTCAAAAGCCAAGGGAGGAGCTAGAGTCAATTATACCTACACTAACAACGATAATGTGATCAACATGATTGAATCTTCCCAACCTGAATATTGCAATGTGATCATAATCTAGGATAAACAAAATCAAGCACAAACTGCTAATACTGTGACTCGCGCTCAAAACAAGGTTACTCTCCAAGGAGCTAGTTCCTCAACTTTCAATCAAACAACATCAAATCTACCAAATAGACAAACAAACACAATCACGGCCAAATCAAAACAGTTGGCTTTATCATCTTCTCCTGGTTATAGTATTGTCGAATAATTGAAGAGAACCAATGCTCAAATCTCTATTTTGGAACTGCTTAAGATCTCTTTTTCTCATAGAGAGGTCCTGGACAAGGCTTTGCTCATCACTAGTGTCCCTAAAGATTTAGACGTGGATCGGTTTCAATCTATGGTGGGTCACTTGACTTCACCTCATTATCTCACTTTCTCTGAAGAAGACAACAACTCACTGAGTCACCCGCATAACCAACCATTACACATCGAAGCTATGATCCATAAACACCGAGTTAAACGTTTTTTGATAGATGGAGGCGTTGGGTTGAATATTTGTACCTACAATCTACTGACACGGCTGGGACTTTCTAAAAATGTTATTGATCCAACAAAGAAAATAACAATCAAGGCTTATGATGAAGAAGAAAGAACCTCTAAGGGTCTGGTACTATTACCAATCAGGGTAGGACCTATAGAAAGAGATGTCATTTTTTAGGTCCTTGATCTTCATCTTTCATACAACATCTTACTGGGCAGGCCATGGATTCATGAAATGAAAGCAATACCATCTACGTATCATTAGTGCTTGAAATTTCCTTATAATGGAGTTGAAGTCTGTATTCTTGCCGATACAAGCTATACCTGCAATGCATTAACACAGAGTGCTGATGCTTTTGTTCCTCATATAGAGCAGCCTCTACAGCTGAAAGTTCTAAATCTTTGTTGAAAGATTTAGAAAAGAAATTGAAAATCACAAACACCGGCATGGATGGCTACAAGATAGAGCTTGTACTCTCGCTAATGTCTCTTCCTCCATCACCAAGACAATCGAGAAAACCATCAGAGGTTATGAAGCCACAAACTTCAACTCCAAAAGTCATTTATGATGGTCTCTTTATACAGTCCTCTACTTCTCTTGCGGATGAAATAGAAGAGGATGATGTTCTCAAATCACTTTTCAAAGAAGATAGTGCAAACAAAGAAATACAACATTGTGAGATTTCCCTGACACAATATGGTCCAAGCTATAAGATGCTTTAACGCATGGGATATTCAGGTACCGGTCCTATAGGCAAGTGTCAAGAAGGTATTGTTGAACCTATTCAGTTACAAACTAAGTTTGCCAATGATAAAGCTGGACTTGGATATGATCCAAGAAAGTCATCAGATCAGAAGCACACATCCCCCCATCAACTTAAGTGGAAGAAAAAGGTACTACCTTTAACAACACAAGAAATTAATACTCAACAAACTCAAGAAGAGTGCGACGATGAACAAAAAGAATTGCCAACCCAGAGAGAGGAAACAAATGGTAATCAAGTTCCAATTATATCAGCTATAATACCATAGGAAGTAGACATCCTAGAGGATATGAGAGACGAAGTATACAAAATCAGAGAATTGTTCGCACCACTGGACATTCCGGTAACATATACTGGCAGACAACAAGTAGATGATTCAGACACTGATTTAAATGAGTATGAATGGGGTCCAAACCACCTCTTAGATACATCTACTACAGAAACCCCTAAAGAATCCAGTGATATCATAGATGACACACAAGAGTTGATACACCTAAAAATGCAAAAGGAAATAGAAGAAATCAGACTAAAAAGACAAGAAGACTATGAACAACAGCTGGAGGAAGAAAGGACACAAGCAATTTCTTCGCCTACTAACTCTCCCTCTAATGAGATAGGACAAATCAGGTACAAAACTACAAAAGAAGAATTAGAAGCTACAGAAATAGAACCAATCATCAGTCTAGAGGAAGCTGAATGAAACAAACGACGGGGATCAACAGAACCATCAAGGTTATGTCCACAAGTGTGTCAAATACAAGTGATCAATGAATCAAATCACGAAGGAACTTGCAGCATCAAAGATGTAGGTATTGATACTATATATACTTTTACTAAGCCACTTGAAGATGAGCGAGAAACTTCATCTTATGACTCTGATAACTTAGACAGGAGATCAATTTATAACAATAACTATTCAACAACGCATTATGACTACTCTGTCATGAATGTTGAGATGTTGTCTGTTGACCTTGTTACTGTCACACCACGGTATGTAATCTAGTCTGAAGTAGGTGACGATGCTAGAAGTAGGTCGGTTGGGTTAGGTCCAATAAATACTAACACAAATTTTGATAATCGTGTTGTAACTCTTCCTAGTCTCGAGACACATACCCAAGGTAGTCTTCTAGAACTCGACTGGTCGGTCCGAAGCCATGATGATAGTACTATGAACTCCCTTGAGCCTGTTCAAACCTTATCCTTAATACATCCCGAACTGATTGATTGTACTCTTTATAACCAACCCTTGAATATACCCACCTTAGCCAATGACTACACACTAGCCTGCTATCTTAATGCAGTGGAATCGATGAACTCTTCCACCAGTGAGCAAAATGAGAAAATGACTGAAACAGACATCAAGTATCTCAGTCATAAAAATCAAAAAATGAAAAATAAGAGATCTAATGGCAAAAACCACGTTGTGGCGATGTCAGAATAAAAAATAGCAAAAATAAAGGACGTACCTAAGGGTGAAAACCTCTTCGAGGTGCCTAAAGGTGAGATACTTGATATACTACCAAGTCATTTCCATGAGAGGTCTTCTATATTGATCGAGCCAACTCAGCCAGTGAACATTGGGAGTCAAGAAACGCCACATATCATTCATTTAGCTCAATCACTATCAACAAAAGAGTTAAAAGATTTCAGCAACCTTTTTTAAGAAAAGAAGATCAACTTTGCATGGACATACTCAGATATGCCAAGACTAGATCCTGATCTCATCATGCATCATCTCTCATTACACCAGGAGTTAAACCAATCAAGCAAAAACTTCATAAGATGCATCCTCATGTGGCACGGCTAGTCAAGGTTGAACTAGAAAAATTGCTAAAAGTTGGATTTATCAGAGCTATAGACTACGCATAATGGATATCAAACATAGTACTTGTATCAAAGGCAAAAAAATCTATTAGAGTTTGAACAGATTTCAGGGATCTCAACAAAGCATGTCCGAAAGACAATTTTCCATTGCCCAACATTGTCATGATAGTACATATGACTGCTGGATATGAGATGTATTCATTAATGGATGGATTTTCTGGTTACAATCAGATCAAGATAGCGCTTGAAGATCAAGAAAAGATAGCTTTCACGTGTGCATGGGGAACCTTCTGCTGGAATGTTATGTTGTTTGAGCTAAAGAACGCAGGAGCAACTTACCAAAGAGCAGTAACCACTATATTCCACGATATGATGCATAAAAACATGGAAGATTATGTTGATGACACCCTAGTAAAAACCATGAAGAGATCTGCACATATTCAAGAACTAGGCCTCATACTAGATAGAATGGAAAGATTCAAGCTCCGATTAAATCCTAAAAAGTGTGCATTTGGAATAACATCAGGAAAATTGCTTGGCTACATAATTTCAAAAAAAGGAATTGACGTTGACCCTGAAAAGGTCCAAGTTATAATGGAAATGCCTCCGCCCAAGAATATCAGTCAAATGAGAAGTTTACAGGGTCGTCTTCAATCAATAAGGTGCTTTATATCTCAGCTAGCAGACAAAGCTCAACCCTTCACAAAGGTATTAAGAAAAGGAGTTCAATACAACTAGGATAAAGATTGTGAACAACATTTAAAACAAATCAAAGATTATCTTTCTAATCCACCCATATTAATACCACCGATTCAAAGTAAGCCATTGATTCTATACATATCAACTATAGATACTTCACCGGGGGCACTTCTGGCACAACAGGATGAAAATAAAAAAGAGAGAGCTATATATTATATCAGCAGAACATTGGTGTCTTATGAAATGAACTACACTATAATAGAGAAAGCATGTTTGGCATTGGTCTTTGCATCACAAAAATTAAGGCACTATATATTAGCACACTCTATTAAGCTGGTAGCCAAGATTGATCTGCTCAAATATCTTCTCAGTAAAGCAACACTTACAGGACGACTGGCCAAATGGGTTGTGATTCTTACAGAATTTGATATTAAATATGTGGAACGTAAAGCCATCAAAGGATAGGTTATTGCAGACCAACTTGTTGATGCTCCACTTGAAGACAATCAACCTCTGCGTATAGAATTCTCGGATGAATCAATCATGCACCTTACTCAACAATCATGGAAGATGTTCTTTGAAGGGTGTTTCACTCAACATGGTTCTAGTGCCAGAATACTTTTTATTACTCCCCAAAAATATTCAATCCCAAAATCTTACAAGATTCTCTTCCCTTGCACAAACAACATTGCAGAATATGAAACTTTGGTAAACGGGATCAAGCTGGCCATCGAGTGGAAGATTGTTGAATTACACATCTATGGAGATTCTCAACTCATTATCAACCAAATCAATTATCTATATCAGACAAGAGATGAGAAACTAATGCCTTATAAGAGAATGGTGGATGATCTCAAGAAATACTTTACCTTCGTATCATTTCAGCAGATCCCCAGATCAACAAAGAGAGCAGTGGATGCAATGGCCACTTTGGCATCTATACCACAGCTACAAGAATCTAATTTTTGTTTGAATTCTTGGTGGAAGAGTTACATTATCCTACCTATGATTCTCCTAAGTCCCAGATGGTCTGTTCTATTATTGGACATGACTCATCTCGTTATAGCCACATTTATTCTTACCCGTGTGACCAAGTTGTCCATGCTAATCTTTCCTGAAATAAAAAAGGAACCTAATCCAAAATGCGTCACAGTACGTCATCATTGCTAATGACCTATTTAGGTGAGGTTTAGATAATACTTTGCTTAGATGTCTAGAAACCGAGGAGTCCCAACGTGCATTATCCAAGGTGCATGAAGGTGTTTGTGGATCCCATTCAAACAATCTAACTTTAGCAGGAAAACTACTAAGGGTTGGCTACTACTGGCCAGATATGGAGAAAGAAGCTATAAAATTTGCTAAAACCTATGAATAGTGTCAACTGCATGGGCACCTTATCCATGCTCCAACAAGGGATCTCATACCCTTTGTGACACACTAGCCCTTTCAATAGTGGGCATTTGATCTACTTGTCCAAATATATCCCGCATCATCTAACATATACAAATTTATTATCACTGCCACTAAGTACTTTACTAAGTGGGTAGAAGCGGTTCCGCTCATCAAAGCAACTGGTAAACAAGTAGCTCTGTTTCTTCTTAATTATATCATCTGTAGGTATGGTATACCTTCATCCATTATAAATAACAATGGAGGATAGTTCAAGAACAAAGATCTAAATGAACTATGTGAAAAAATCAAAATAAAACAACACTGGTCATCTGCATACTACCCTCAAGGTAATGGACAAGCCGAAGCATCTAACAAGAATCTATTGACTATCTTACACAAGACAGTCAATAAATCTAAAAAGGATTGGCATCTGTAGCTCAATCCTGCCCTGTGGGCTTATAGAACAAGTGTCAGAACACCTACTGGGGCTACACCTTTTTCTTTGGTGTATGGGTTCGAAGTAGTATTACCTATTGAGGTAAAATACCATCTCTAAGAGTTTCTTTGCAAGTTCTTGTTACTGATGAAGACTATAGAATATCTAGATTGAAAGAGCTCGAATTGTTGGATGAGCGTTGACAAGTGGCGTTTGATCATCTTAGATTGTATCAAAAGAGAATGTCCAGAGGATATAACAATAAGGTTCGACAAAGAGAATTTCAGGTTGGTGACCTAGTTCTAAGAGAAAATCTTAAAAATCAACAGTTTCGAGACAACAAAGGGAAGTTTGAACCCAACTGGTTGGGTCCCTATATCGTTACTACAACTTTTGGCTCTGGTGCCTCAACTCTCAACATCGAAAGGAGAACAGCTTCGTGAACTGATCAACACCATCCATCTGAAGAAATTCTTTACCTAAATATTCTCTAGTCCAACAGCCTATACAACTAAAAAGTCCAAAAGAAATCCTAAATATCAGAAAAAGTCTTGAAGAAATTCAAAAAAAAAAAAAAGAAACAAAAAAAAGGAAAAAGAAAGAAAATGCCTTGGTGAAAACTTGGTAAACAGGCACCTCGGTAAGAAAAAAAAGGGATCTTTGCCAAGCAGGTGAAAACCTGGTAAACAGGCACCTCTTGTACTCAAGCTCTCCATCTATCAATGCAAAGTTGGCATTCCCGCTTTCATGCAATTCTTTGATTTCGCTTGTACATATCTTTTAGTCACTTTCGTGATATCCCGGTTCTTTGGGAACCCTCATGGCTTGAAACTGATCAATGTCCTAGTCTTAGGTTAATCAACAAAGCACATTACATGTCCTAAGCAGTATCAACCAAGTCAACTTTACGTCAATGAAACCTAGTCATCCACTCCGAGTCAGTCACCTGTCTCCTGACTACTGAAGAGTTTTTATCACTGAGTACACAAACAAAACAACATTACTGAAAACAATCACTAAACAGTTTGAGCTATGCATGAAATTTTCTTTGTGTGTTGTCTTTTATATTGGTTTTTGATTATTATTCTCTCTGAGTAACTCAAGGAAGTCTATCTTGACTAAGAGGAGCAAGGATTGGGGGCATAATACTTTTCTTTGTTTTCTGCTTGTAGGAATGAAAACAATGATCTGGAAACATCTAATTAGTTGGGTGTCTGTGATAAGTGCCTTCACATCAAGGTAAAATCGCCACACATACCTCGACTCTACTTATTTGTATGCTACAGGGAGGTTAGCATCATTTCTTTGTCTGTTTTGAGGGAATTTCTTTATCATGCAATGCAGGTCCCTGTAAAATCTGTCCAAGGATATGAACGAAAAAAGGGTCATTGCGGACAACATAATTAATATTACACATGAAAAGAAAGGAACTCTAATCTGCCAGCTATGTTTGTAAAACGCTTAATGATGTAAAGTAAGCTTTTCAAATCTAGTGACTAGGTTTCGGTTGCATCTCATTTTGCATCTCATCTTGCATTTCATTCTGCATCTCGTGAATTTAGAGTGATTTCAGTATGGTAACAATGATCTCTTTAACTTCTGAATGAGGGTTTGAAGCTTCGTCATTTCTCAGCTAAGTGGTCTCTTTTTCATCATCGTTTCTTCGATCGAGTACTTGTGTATTGAGATGTTAGTTGCATACATGAGCATCTTATATAAATCCATGTACATTACATTCCATACTTATTTAAATTTATATTATTGCATGAAGAAAAATAAACATTTGCATTACAAGTTACTCATTCTCCTCATTTATTTGCATAAAAAGAAACAAAAATAAACACCCATATTCCATTTGCATTCATTCATCCATACTGAAAAAGAATACATATAGAAAACATTTCATAATCGAATCAACACAAGTACAATGAAGTCAAATCAGATCTTGTATATATATATCGTATAAAGTCTCAGAGCACAAAATGATGTCAGCTGACATATACAAACTCCCATCGGAGCAAGAATTGTATGGCTACAAAAAAATGGGTGTGTCTACAAAATATATCAGAGCTACAAAAAGAATATCTAGCTCTTAGCCTCTCCCTCATCGCCTGGTGGAGGAGGTGGAGCCTGTTGACCGGGATTCTGACGAGGTGCCCGAGCTCCCTCTGATCGCGCCATATTCTGTGAGTATGGTACAACCTACTGCTCTACATGAACAGCTATGCTGTAAGCTGCAACGTAATGAGCTGCCTGACTGGTCTGGTGCAAAACCTCCTGCCACAAAGCGTCTATCTCTGCCCTCCTCTCTGCTCTCATCTCTGTGACCTGACGATCACGCTCATCCCTAAGCTCCTAGCTACCGGTCTCACTCCGCCAGCTGAGTCTGTGCCATTGTCAACTGTGACTGTAACCTCGCTAGGCGTTCTCTCATTGACCACACTATATCGGCCCCCTCATCCCTCACAGGCTCTTCGCCTCCATCTCTGCCTCCATCCCCACCTCCATCTCCACCTCTGGCTCCCCCTGCTCCTCTATCGGACCTGTCTCCATGACGCTCTCTCCTCCTCTCCTCCACCCTCTGACACCCTCACTCCAACAGTCCCTAGGGATCCACCCTCTCCTCTCTGCTGCCTACCACCAGCTAGTATCTTGCTGTTGTAAGCACCAGGATCACCACCTGCCCGCCTCAGAGCCTCGACTCTTTGTCCCTGTCCTTGTGCAGGGGCATCATCCTTTACCTCCTCTATACGAGGAACCTGCTCAACTGGATCTATAAATTTGGGGAATGGATGGTGCTAGAACCAATCTCTATACTGGGGCAATACCCCGCATCTGCAACATCATCCATGTAATCCCATTGGAGTCTCTGCAATCCAATCGACTCTTGCATACTCAAGGCATATGATAACCTCGATGACCATCCCTGCCTCTCCTCATCAGCATATCTCGCATATGTTGTGTACTCCTGAGAGATCCCCTGAGGCCTACCATACTGCCTCTTCACTCGAGATACCACAAAGCACTCCACTAGAGTTTGCGATCTACCAATGAGTGGGTGTGTAACAAAAAGATCCCTATGCATGATCCTCTAGTCATCCCATGGCTCTAAGCCCCTGTAAGGTCTTCATACAACAACTATCAAGTCATCCAGCTGTCGTCTCCAAAAATCGATCTTGCTCAGATGGGGCTATGTAACATAACCTGAGTACCTGTACACAATCGGTTGACCAAGCTCTCTGCTATCATTTACAATTGGCCGACATACTGGGAGGTGCTCCCAAGCCCATATCTATAAGATCAAGACATCTGCAACCATGCTCTTCCCCTCCCTGTACACAATCTCATGCATCTCGCGATACATGTGTGCTAATATACATGAACCCCAACCTAGTCTCTAAGGAGTCTCCATCAACCTCTCCAGCATCTTGCCCCATCCATACTGGAATCCCTGTTGTCCCCTATTTGGCATCAGAAAGTAGCCGATAAAACCTGCTAGAACACAAGCAAGAGGAAACTCCTCACTGTACCTGCTCATCATGACGTCCCAACTAATGGAACGTGTCAAGATATCAAGATCCCTGAATACATGCCTGACCGCCTGTAATCTAGGAAGCTGTGCTGCATCATAATCCACCCTACCCCCAACAAAAGGGATACAGAGAATTCTATAAACATCGTCAGGAGTGATGGTCATCTCCCCAACTGGCAAATGAAAGGTATTATGCTCTGAATGAAATCGCTCAACTAATGCTGTGAGCATATCGTGATTCACACAGATATCTGGTAATCTAAGAAGGTGCGTCAAACCGCACAAATCAATATGTGCCTGCTCAACCTCTGTAAGTTGTCGAACTAAGGTCATCGTAGGTGGATAAACACACTTGAAGAGCACATGAGGCAATCGAACCTGCAAAAATCAAACAATGAAGCATCAGAAAACATCCTAAATAAGCCTATAAGAGAAGTAAAACATCACACAAATCCAACTACGTCAATTGCAAGATCAAAATTTCAAGTTTAGACCTTAAAAAATGCTCACTATTTTCCAAATGATAAAACACAGAAGGGCAACAACTCGTACGAGTCAAGATTAGGCTTCGTACGACAAAAGACTCCCATGCGACAAAATATTAGACCCTGGACGACAAAATGGTCTCTTATGAATATTGTCGTACGATAAAAGGGTGGGGTTAGAACGACAAAACTACTGAATCTAAATGACAAAACAAAATTTAACAGTTTGTTGTACGAGACATGATCTTGTCTCGCACGACAAAACGTAAAAACCCGACTTCAACATGCCAAAAAACTTGAAAAATCAACAAAAAAAATTCAAAATTGAAATGATTAACAGGCTTAAGATCGATCACTTACCGTTGGCTCGTAGTTTCAAGGTCGATTATGTCGTCTTTGGTGCTCGAATTGATGCATATGAGTGGGAACCACCATTTTTCTTCACAAAAGGCTTTTTGAATTTTCAAACTTGGAGGGTTAAAATGAATTGAAAATGACACTTTTTACCAAAACCCTAATTTTTCAACTTGCTCCAATGGACATGAAAATTGTACCCTTAGCTAATTTGCCCGTTTGGATTCCATTTTCGGGATCGAAATCAAAATTTGAGATCATTCTGCTAGTAAATTTCATCAAATTTGGACCACTTAGCGCTTTTCATTAAAACCTCACTCTTTCTCCAATTTGCGCTCAATCTCTCGTAAATCAACGTTGAATCTCAATTTGTTCTACAAATCAACTTTGCACTCACTTTTCTCATCACGCTTAATCTTCAAAAATTCCTCTGAAACATTTGTGCTCAATTCATTATTATCGCTCCAAATTGCCTATCATCATGTACCCTCACTATCTTTTGATTTCGCTCCCGAGGGGGCATACTCGTGACCTTATGACCTCACATCTTCAATGTCGAGAAAATTTTCAAATCTTCATCAAAAGTCAAGCAAATTTTTTTTTCAACTAAAGACAATCAAATAAGACCTCATTGCTAGGGGCATCTCAACTTCATCGCTTTATATCAAGTTGAGATCTCTCGATCATTTGAATCGAATCAATCGCTAGGGGCATATCCGTTTCATCGCTTCATATCAAGCTGATATTTGTCTTTGTCTGAATCAATCTCTTAACGTTGATCAATTTCATCACTTTTCATCAAGCTGATTATTCATTTAAACTCAATCAAGGGTTTAAAGAGTATCTTTGATCACACTCAATCTAAGCAGGTGTTCAGTTTCATCGCATCGAATCAAGCTGGACAGTTTATCTTCGCTCATCGTATCTTGATCAATTAAGTTCAAGATCGATTTTATCTTCACTCACTGTGTTGAGTTCAATCAAGTTCTAGATCAGTAAGATCCGCTTCTTGATCAATCAAGTTCAAGTTTGGTATCTTCGCTCTCTATCGTTCCTAGTTTAATCAAGTTCAGGATCAGTATCGCTTTAATCAACTATGTTCAGCTTCATCGCTTCAAATCAAGCTAAACACCTCACTCTTCATCTAGTTCGTGATCAATCAAGTTCAAAACTGGTATCTCCTAGACATCAACTATTCTTTGAACCAACACACTGCTCGCACATTAATTCAAAGAGAGGCAAATGTAATACCTTAAAAATGGTCATTTAAACCATGAGCCCCTAATCTCGACAACGTCACCAAGGTCCTAACCAAAGGCAATTAAATAAATCTTGAGCACACAATTAATTTCTAAAATCATCAATGTCACATGGCAAATTAATCAACCAATATTAATTAAATATTTAGTTAATTAATTGATCATTCCAAGTGAATTATTTTAAACAATTATCTTATTTATTTTATAAATATCTTTTGCATATTTAATTAAATAAATCAATTTGCCATCAAATCTTTAAAAAAGGAATTAATTGACCAAAAAAGAATTAAAAATTGAGAAAAGAAATCAATTGGAGATAATCTTGAAAAAACAAATTAAAAATTTGATAAATAATCTCAAAAAAGCAAATAAAACAATTAAATCTCAAAATTGAATGAAATAGAGAATAAATTAGTTTTTTTTTTTTTTATTTTATCTTAATTTTAGTTCAATTACCTTTAAAACTGAGAAAAACATCCAATCACATCAATTCACTTGAATTGTGCTTCCTCTTGGAAAATCTTGACCGCTGATCATCATTTGATCTCAGCCTTTGGTTTCTGTCTGAATTTTCTATAAATTCAGGCTCTCATCTCTTATTTAAAAATCCTGGAGAATATATTGTTATTATGTTGTTTTTGCTCTAGGTTCATTGAGAATTTGCATTGAGATATTGCATATTAGTTATTTCATATTGCTTAAATCATTTAGCTTAAATATTCATATATTGCTTAAATCATGTTAGATTAATCTTGCATATCTAGCTTAAATCTTGCATCCATTTAGCTCATATTCATGCTCATATAGATTTAAAAATTCTTCATTTAGGTGTTGTCTAGTCACTGGATAACTTAGCAATCTGAGAGCAATCTAAACTCGCATCTACTAGAAGGCAATGGGTCGCTTTGTAATGGTTTATTATTCATTGATTATTGATTTACTAACCATGCATCTAATGACTTAATTGAAGTGTTGTGTATTCCAGATACAGATACAGGTCCACTTTTCACACACACAGTTATTTGCTCTCACAAACCCATTTTTGCCTTATGCATGAAAAAGTGAATATTTTAACTTGCAAATAGGTGAAAGAAACTTGATTTCTTTTGTTCTATGCATTTTAAACTTGTCATTCCTCCTCAAGATCCCAACCAGCAATATCAGAGGATTTAGTTGACAATTTCCAATGATTTTTGTGGCTAGATTCAAGGAGGAAGAAGACGTTTAGGTTTCTTTGCTACTTTCATGCATTTCTCAACTCCTTGCATGCCATTTGGAGGATATGTTTGCTGGTTTTAATGCCTTCAAACAATAAAACACATGTTTTTAGAAAACCATGAGTTTGCTCCTTGGAATGCCACAAATCTTACTTCTTCCAAATCATTTTTGCTTGTCTTGCTTAGGCATGGGGTTTGAATACTTCTCTTGACTGATTCCTCATGCTTTGGATGGGCATTTTGATCCATATGATGTTTTGGCAAAAATGTGGCTAGGGTTTGGAGTGTGGTTTATTGTCTATTTAAGAGATTTTCTTTCTTCTTTCAAGGATTGCTTCTTGCTTCTTGGAGGACATTTTGATTGATCAAGGTATGTTCTTTTCCTTTCTTCTTTGTTTTCATTTCATGCTTTTGGTTTGTTTTGATTTCCTTGGTCAATTTGTATATATGTTAGTTTTGTTAGTTCTTTCCTAAAATCAGTTTTGTGAGAGATTTTCCCCTTTGTTCCAAGTTTTCAAAGCAATTTGTGAATTGCATTGTCTTTCCCCATTTTCCCTCTTTACTTGCATTTGGGATTTTAAAACCTGATTGCAAGTAGGATGAAAATAGTTGATCTTCCCCTTTGGTTGGAAAATCTTAACCATCTTTTGATGAAATTCCAAGTTTCTAAGTTGGAAAATACTCATCCTTTCAAAATCGGTTTTTAAAATTTGATTGCAAGTTGAAAGTTCTTCCCATTTTCATAAAGATGATCTTCCCAAAATCTTTCCATTTTCACCCATACTCATTACCATCATCCATACATACCATTCCCACCATTTCCTACATGTCAAAATCTCAATTTTCACTCACTACTTTATTTTCCACTTTACAAGTATACTTGCATTCGAGTTTCAAAAGCCCGGTTGCACATTTATTCTTCCCCACTTGTATACTTGTAAAACGTTCCCCAGAACCTGAAATTGGTCCAAAATGCATTCAAAAAACACTTGAAAATGAGTTTTAAAGGTCCAATTACAAGTGCAAACTTGTGTTTACCCATTACACATATGAAGTTGCATGTTTGTTCTCCACAATTGCAAGTTAATGCTCTTGTTTTTCCACACATGTAATGCAGCTTCCAGAACCCAAAATTCACTTGTGAGCCCATTTTTGCATCAAATTATCCCTTCCCTTGTCAGTTCGATTTGCACACACGATCTAACAAATCAATGGATTAAGGCATGGGCCTTATTTTTCAAGCAGATTGAAAGATGATACAAAGAAGAAATACAAAAATAATTCATGGTTGAAAGAATAGAATACTTTCAAGACAGAGATGGTCATGACATGAAAAGAGGAAGGTAGCCCTTTCCCTCCTGAAAATCCAGTACTACCCCAAGAAAGAAGATAAGGTTGAAGTTTGTTGGCCAAGGACACAAAGATCATTAAGGATGCAAATTCTTGTTCCAATTAAAGATGTCTTTACCAATCCAGAATACTCCAAGTTCTAGCATCCTGAAGCGACATGAAGACCATCACAGACAAAGGATGATGCAATTAGAGTCATGTCTTTAGACACATATAATAGCTTTAATTATGCATTTATAATTTTTTTTTTGACAAGTTACATGTAAAAAATAACTTTGTAATTGCAAGTTAACTCATCACTTGCACTTTTGCAATTACATATAAAGCAACTACAAGTTGAGTTCAATTAGGACTGCAATTGGAATAAGTCATGGTGGTTGAGAGAATTTCTCAAGTTAGTTAGGATCCTCCCACCTTCTTCTCAAGGCTCCTCTCCTATAAATACTTGAGGGGGTCTATTTTAATGGATATCTTTTGGCAATGCAACAAAATTCTGCCAGTTTGTATGTGCACTCTTTGACTTTGAGCTTAGATGTAAATCAGATTGCTTTCAATAAAAGAGGCAGGTTGTGTTGAGATTTTGTGCCAATTCAAGTTGTTATGTGATGACATTTTGTAGAGTTGATTGTGAGTTTTGTTCTATTGTGAAAGAGGGATTTAAATTCAATCTTGCAGACTTTGAGTTGCTAATTGTATTTAGAGTTATATGTTTGGTTTTCAAATTTGGTCTTGTAGACTTTGAGCTGCTTATCATATCTAAAACTAGTGTGGAAAGCTAAAGTGGGAAGATATCTTGTAGACTTTGTGTTGCTTCTATTTTTAAGACTTGTGCATGTAAGGTGAAGTGCATCATGTAGTTAGACTTTGAGCTACTACATATTGTGCTTAGTTAGCAGAAAATTATCTAAAAAGATTGATAGGAGAATAAATAGTTGAAGACTTTGAGCTTTCTTTCTGTTTTCCCGTCCCGGGGAAGTGACGGAGGTATTTGTTCCTTCATGTAAACTTTTCTTCCCTTTATGTTCCAAAAATCCTACAAAAAAGTCTCATTTATGTATTTGTTGTTATTTATTTCCAATTGCTATTACTTTTCCGTGAAAAGAAAAGAGTATAGATTTTCTTGAAAGAAGAAGAAAGACTGTTGTCCCACCCATATTAGATTAGTTTAGTTTGTAGATAGGGGGAGCCTTCCCTAAATCAGGAGAGTATCATACTCACACACTATAGTTGAAACCATAAATTTTGTACATCCCCCAGGTGTACAAAATTTCCAACCAACAATGGCAACACAAGGCTAGATGTAAGGTAAACCTACTTGCATTCTCGCTTTCTAAAATTAGCACAATGATAGCTAAAAATATGAGAAAAGTGGACTCCTTAGCCATTATAGCTTAATCAATTTCATTGTGAAGCATCATTTTCTCAAGAAACCAAATGGCCATGAAAAATAGGATCACTAAGAAAAGGGCCTATTAAACCTACCTCATCCAAGACCCCTAGGACAAAAATAACCAAGAAGGAGAAAGAGATACCTTCGGTTTCTATAAAGAAAGAAGAAAAGGGCCATGAAGTAATCAATTTAGAGGAAGAAGACGAGTCGTTTTTGAAAACCCCAACTCTAAGTACCTCTCCTACTCATTATTCAAATTCTATGGAAATTAGTGAGGAGGAAATGAAGAAAATGAAATGGAAGGAAGCAAAAAGAGAAGAAGAGATTGCATAAATTTTGGGAAGTTTTATCTTCTTTGGGTTGTTCGCATCCCCTACTTCTCCTTTTTCATATGTACTTACTTCACTAGCTCTTAGTCCTACCCAAGAAAATCATCCATCACTTTCAATAGAGGAATCTATCTCAAGGAGAAAAAGGAAAGAGTCTCTTGATGAAGAAGAAGATGATGGAGATCAAATAAAAGCTAGAATTGATAAAGATGAAGAAGACTTATTAGAGTATTTTGTTATGCTATCTCAGATGGAAAGGGAGATGAAAGAGAAAAGGGTAAAATTATCCTTGTATAAACAAGCAATAAAGTGAAAGGAGGATGACATAACTATGGGAAAAAAAGATGAATGGACTTTGGAGGGAGGAAGAAGAAATTTCTAAAACCACGACAAAAAAGGAAAGAAATAAGGTGAAGGTACAAGAAGGAAATGAGATATGTGTCAAGACAGTTGGCACAAACTGAGGAAGCTTTGTCTCAATCGCGACAACAAGCATGTAAGAATGGAAAAGAAAGGGATAAGCTGACAAAAAAATTGGCTAAGGCCAAGGAAAATTCTACCAGACCTCCTCCTAGGTCTCATGACCATGAAGCTTCTACATCCTCTACTCTACCAAGGTATTTTTCATTAGCTACACTAAAGTACAAGCAAGAAGCAACTAAATTTAAAGAATAATTGTAGGTAGCTAAGAAATAAATAGAGGAAGCAGAGCATAGAGTAGAGAAAACTTTGGAAATTGTCTTTTCTCTTGTGGCTACAAGGAAACCATCTGATATGTACTCTTTATTCTTGAGAGAATAGTTTGTCAAGTGGAAGTTAAATTCGTTGATTTTGAAAAGACTCCTTACTTTTTATAATGATATGGAGTTTGTAGATAATTTTATACATAGCTATCCCACCATTCAAGACTGACAGTGTGAATTTTTCTAACATGGATTTCTGATGGGTAACTATCCATAGTCTTTATTGAATATATATGGCCTAACTTTAGATTAGGTTGGTTATTTATTTATTAAGAAATCAAATTCAATGATCAACCCAATTGAAAGAGAATAGGGAAGCACAAAATAATTTGGGTTACTAATGGGGGATTAATGACAAGTAAGACAAGAATTTTTGAAAAAGAATTTAAATCCATAGCTCAAACTGAGAAATTTGCTACTCTTTATAGGAGAAACCTTCGGGTTAGCATTGACTCCTATATATAAAATGAACTAGAACTATTAAGAAGATCTCCTTCAACTTGTAGAGAAAGGTATGGTTCCATAACTATAACATTAAGGAGACATGAACCAATCTTCCCTGCTAACGTTAATTGGAGTTTTAGAAGAGTGATGGCAGTTGTTTTGCTAATAGAAGAATATAGAAAATAATGAATATGTATAAGGTTTATACAACCTCTTATCATCATGCTAGCTTCAAGGTTGAATGCATCAAATAATTTTTAAAACAATGTATTGGATTCAATGGGTTGAAAGAGTACATGAACATATGGGCTATGCAGTGATGAGGTAGTATACAGAGTATAGGCAATAGAGATTTGATCTGGTGATATGGATGGAGCAAATGAATAGGGAGTTGCCAGATCCTCAACCGTGAGGACATGGTTGATACTAGGAGGGGGAGGAAATGACGAGGCATAAATAATGTCATTTTTATTTCATGATTTAATCAAAGGCTTCTATTTATTTTGATGATAATTGACACTTAAGAACTAATAATTTTGATAACTTCTTATACTTATTCAAAGTAGTTATGAGATAATTTAGAGATAATTACTTTACGTAAATGTTTACTTTTTGAATAATTATTCTGTTGATTAATGAATGTATACTTTTTTTTTGAATAATTTTTTAATTCAATGCTTTGTGGTGTTCTGAATGTTGATAATTCCTATTTTTCCTTGTGTAGAATTTTAATTAAAATGCTTGTTCATGAATATTATTGAGGTTTAGATACCACTCCGAGTTGTTGAGGAAGTGAGATAGTCTCTTATTCACCACATATGCAAGAATTCCCCATTTCAACGGACATCTTAATGTTTCTTGAAAACACTCTAAATGTCTCCAAGTGCATGTTGCACATGTAGTTTTATCTTTTAGTTAGACTTAGTTCTTTTGAGTCATGTTGCAGTTTCATTTCTTGTTTTTATTTTAAAATAAGGTCAATATATTCAATGACTAGTTAGTCTCCAGGATAGTCACTCATTTTTTGAAGTTTTGAATTTAGCTTTGTAATTTTCCCTCCTTTGGGCCAATTTGAATGAAAATTTGAGCTTTTTATCCAGTAGCGGTAGTTAATAGATCTCTCTAGGAGGAAGAGCAGGGACCTTTAGACTGAAGGGAGGTGATCTAGTTGTTAGTGTTTATGTTGATTAATTTACTTCTATGTTATTAAGTTTAGCAAAATTGTTTGTTGTTTACATTTGCATCAATGATTACTAGTTTAGATTATGTTGAAATGCTTTAAGTTGTAGCCATTTATTTCTTATAATTTTATTTGTTTAGTAGAGTTAGTTTTTCTTTATTCATTAAATGATTAATGGAAGTATGCGATGATTAGTCTTAGCTAAAATTTGAATGGATATTAGGAAGATGGAGTTTATTTTCATTTATGTTTGGTGTGATTTAATTTCCGTTGTTGTAGTTTAGAGTTTCCTTATTGCAAAAGTAATTAGGATATTTTCATTTTTCAAACTTGTAGTGTCATAAATTGTACACCTTTATTGGTGTGTCCAATTTCACACTCTCCTAGCACCTAATTTAGTACATCCCTTTCCTCTATGCATTATAGGACCTTTATTGATTTAAATTTATTATGGGTCTTATTCTACTTTATTACATCACTCTCTTATCTAGGCCCTTAAATCTAGGCGTGCCCTTTATTATTTAATCCTAATCTTACCTTGATTTCAATCTCAAAGTATATTTCAGATATATACACATCTTACTATGTTCCACTGTGTTAGATTTAGCATTACAATCATGATAGCTTACATCCCTAGAAAATAAAAAAAAGTTGGTCGGACCAGGTAGTATACTACCTAGTCTCAAACTTTTTTCCTCAAAATTTGGGAGCTTAATTAGGTAGTCTTACCTTATCCAAATCTCGCTCCGTGCAAAAATATATCAATTCTAAGTGAGCCTAAAGGTGATTTTAATTATGAAAATCCCTATATGATGCATCCCTCTCAATTCATTTTCACCATCACACCTTATGCTAATGTTATGATCAATTGAAGAGAAATTCTTCTTCCTCGAGAGCAGATCTAATTCAAGGAGTAGTAAGCTACATCAAGGCATCTTCATGTTATGTTTTAATTATGATTTTATGGTGGATTTTATGTGATTTATCATGTTATTGCATCAACACATGGAGGACTTATCCTAAGAGAATTGCATCGCCTATTGAAGGTATAATCATCTACATTCAAGCATTTCAACCTTGCCCTCAAAAGACAAGCTTTTCCAATTGAGTTCAAGTTCAGTTACCATTTTAATTAGAGTTAATTCCAAACCCAGGGTTGGACCAAAGGCAAACCCCTATCCACAACCCCTTTCTTTCCTCTTGTGTGCAGCTATAGGTACCTAGTGGAGCTAGGAAGACCAAAACAACATCAGGACCTAGAAATAGTACATCAAGCCAAATTTTAGCAAAAAGTGCTTGGACTAGGGCACTTTAGGGTGCCATGTTCTGGACCAGGGTGTTTTAAAGTGCAATAGTCCTCCCAAAACAGGTTCAAATTGGACAATTGTCTCTTTGACTGCATCAGGATTCAAATTTTCAGACCAAGGTGTTGGGCACCTTGGTTAGAGCACCTTAGTACTCTCAGTTCAGCCCCATATTTCAATTACAGGTTAACAATAAAATTCTCCTTCTATTTTTGTACTTGTTGTGAAGTTTCTATTTCATTACTAGGTATCATAATCAGTCCAATTTGCTAGTTCATGCATGTACCTCCTTACTTTAGATTTGGCATTCAATTTAAATCTTTTCAATTACATTTTCAACTCAAAAAAATTGGGAATAGGACTAAAATCAACATTCAGCCCTCTTATTAAAATTGAGGTTGGATCTATTGAGTTCATCCTCCTTTAAATGTGATGCATGTGAAAGTTAGGTCATTTCCTAGTTTACATAGCTAAGCTTGTGAAACCCTAATTTTTCATCCGTTACATTTTGGTGAACCCGACATTCTTACACTTGCATATTTCTCATTTTTAGTTTTACATCTAATATTCATATATAATTTATAGATTAAGGTGTATTCTTTCATGGTTTATGTACTTGCATTAGTGAAAGAGTCATAAAAATTGTTCATTGTTATCTCTTCTTGTTATGCATTTTGCATATGTTATAATTTGAAAAAGAAAATTGTTGTCATTTTATTTTCATTTAATTAGTTTCACGATGTATTTATTTAATAGATGTGATAATGGATTTTTCTCCCTTGTTTCACTCCATCCCTCTCCTAAGGATCCTCCTACCCCTGAGGACATTTTAGTGCAAAAAGAGACCATTAACACTTCTTTCAAAACTCTCCCTTCTAAGGATAAAGTTTTGATGAATAATGTTGATCTTTCTCCTAAAATGTGCCTTTCACATGAGAGTATATTAGATCAAGAGGATTAGATCATAAACACCTTTCTTGATGTTACTTTTCATTCCATACATGGTACCTCTTCTAGAGAAGAAGTGTTGTTGGCCATTGAATTATCACCTCCCGAATTTGGTCCTACCAATGAGGGCACATTGGTGCAAGAAGAGTTTATGAGTGCTTCTTTCAAAGATCTCCCTTCTAAGGATGAATCTTTGAAGAATTATTCTTATCCTAAAATGTACCTCCCCCATGAGGATCTTTTGGTGCAAGTGGGTGATATTGTTGCTACCCTTCCTAGTGACACCATACCCCCATACCCCTTTTTCATTTTAATGAATCTCTCACTAGAGATGAAGAATTAATGAGTTATGTTTGTCCTTTTATTAAAGCTTGTCTTACCCATAATGATACCTTGGAGCAAGAGGATGAAAACATTAGAAATTTCCTTGATTATCTCCCTTCTAAAGATGTATTCTTGGAGAACAAAGAGCTTAATCAAGTCAATAACATTCATGTTTCTAGTTATGAGAAGCCTAGGACCAAAAAACCTCCCAATATCCTTAAATTTGTAAAATACATATGTGAAAGAGGTGATATTGAAAGACAAATAGAGAAAAAATATGGTTTTGAAATACATCACTCATTTAATGCTTGTGTAAAAAAGAAAGATCCCAATGTTCTTTTCACTTCCCTCCCTCGTCCTAATAAAGATGTTGATAAGGAAAATAATCTTGCTGAGAAACTCCATGAAATCTTAGCTAAGATTTCCCTTTAAGACTTGATTCAAACTTCACCTTCATACCATAAGTTTATCCAAGAAGCAATACAAAGAGTGGTTCCTCATCCTTCTCTAGAAAAAATGATATTACATTCTCACAAGATGAATTGCCTTCTATAGAGGTTAAAAAAAGAGATTATCCCCTCATAATTAATCCTTGTATTTATGAACAAAAGATAAGAGGTACTTTAATTGATAATGGATCAACACTTCATTTGTTGTGTTGACTTATTGGATAAGATAAATTGGGATTATTCTTCTATTCAATCCAATCCTCTTTGTCTTTGTGGCTTTTATAAATTTCCTAGAGAGTCACTTGGTATAGTCATATTACCTATCAAAGTAGGATCTATGACTTTACCTACTCCTATTCATGTCATGCCCAACCATCTTGATTATAACCTCCTTCTAGGTAAACCGTGGATTCATGCTATGAAATCAGTTCCTTCTATCCTTCATCGTACAATCAAATTAATATATAACAATGAACTTCACACAATAAAGAATGATCCTAATCCTTATGATTTTGTTCATGATGAAGTAGGATGCATTTATCCCTTTAATACTATGATTCCTTCAACAACACAATCTCCTATGAATGACGCTTCCCTAGCAAGTAATTGGGGTACATTAGACTTTACACCCTCCTTTAATGGGTAAGATCCCTCAATCTAAGAAAGAAGCCTTGAAGGTGCCTTGTGTGTCATTTATCCAAGCTTCTTCTAAATATTGAGAGCACTACCAAAGAGGTTAGGGATTTGGGGGACCAAAGGAAAGGGTTTAGTGTCCCATGCAACAATAGTTTACCCCCACCCCCCTAGTCAAGATATCCATACTAGACAATTGACCATGGGGCAATCAAGTTGTCAAGGGTGAGAATTAAACCCTCCACAACAAAGTCACCAGTTTTGTTAAGATGGAATAGCTTCCACTACACCAAAAAATCAAACTATTAGCGATAACACCACTAGAGAGGCTAGAGAGCCAAGGTCCCAAAGGAAAGGGTTGAGGGTCCCATCTGAAAGCAATACCCATGACCTATTCAAATATGAGAGGGCACAACAGTACTTTTAGAATGCCCCAACACATTTATGAAGTGGTGACTTACAAGGGAATAGAGAAGCAAGGGTTATAAGGAGAATCCCATCGCAGGGTGTGAGAGGATGCCAAACAATAGATAACTGGTCATTAGATACTTCAAATGGGAAATATTCTACAGAAGGAAAACATGTGTGGACCTCAAAGATGAAGAAGTCAAACAATAAGAAGGAAGAAATTGTAGTCTTAATATAACATGGAATATATATTGTAAGAAATAAGTAGAAGATTATTGAAGAAGTCCATGAAGAGTCTGGTCTGGAAGAGGAAGAATATGATTACTTCCAACCTAATAAAAAATAACATAATAACATATCCTACAAAAAAGAGTGAAGATGTTGCTTGTTTTTTTTAAGAGAAAGTTCTAATGTTGAAAATCTTGGCCTCCTTGGACCAACATAAATATCTATTGGTCAAACTAAAACAATTGGACAAATATTGGAATAAATAGAAACAACCATACATCCATAAAATCACAAAAGACCAAAACTAGAAGAATGGACCTGTGTTGATCACTGCGCATCTCAATAATGTTAAGGTGAAACATATTAATGTAGGTTTAGGTGTAGATCTCAATATAATTTTGGCAACTATTTGAGAAAGACCAAGCTGCCCCAAGTTGGTCAAAACTCTAATTAACACAAGGTTAGTAGATGGATCAAGTATGAGGACACTAGGAACAAGAAGGAATATAGAAGTGAAAATTCATAGCCTTAAACAATTAGTAGATTTTGAGGTAGTGGATATGAAAGAACAATTTAATACTTTTAGGGCATTGTTAGGCCTAAAATAGTTTTCCAATTCTAATGGTATTGTGGATTCAAGAAAGGAGGAGATCTCTTTTGTAGATGAAAATAAAGTATTCCACATTCCTCTAGAATAACATTAGACATATGTAGAAAACATTACTTTAGAGAGGGATGATGAAGGTAACTCAATAATCTTATGAATATCTAAATTTCCCATTGTAGATGAAGAAGAAAATCCAAATAGTTTTGGTAATTGAGCTAGATGGTGACAATACTAGTACAGATAGTGAAGAAATCCTAGATGCATGGATGCAAGATGTGAAAGAGTTAACTTCCTAGAAATTATATGGGTTCTAGAAAGCATTTATGATAGAAATATGGTTCACAAAATCTCCACAAACTATCGCAAAGAGAGATACGATACCACACAAATGATAAACTAACACAAAATTGTTAGACACTTCCTCACAATGTCAGCCAAAAAATTACATATACTCACCATACCATAAGAACTCAACAATAAAAATAAATAATTTTTTAAAAAAAGTTTGGTGGCTTGGCTCTTATCGAATCAATGACATTTTTTTATTTTCGAGCAATTAGACTAAGGAATTTGCATGGAATAATTCTATAATGCTATGTTAATGGAGGATTACTTCTACACTATCATATTGATCCAAAGTAGAGTTGGCTTGAGGATAAGCCATCATTTTGAAAGGAGGGATGATATTCAATAATTGCTTTTGGATTCAATTGTGTATGCCAATTTTATCATCAATGTTTCTAGTCATACTCTGTGATTCATCATCAAGAGGGATGATGTTGGTAGGAAAGGAGCAATGCAAAAATAGTCACCAAAGATCTTACCATACTTGACTACCGATGCAAAGTGACAAGCAATACTACAAGAATCCTTAGGGTGTCAACCAGAAGGGCTTCAATTAGACACCATCCAATGGTCCTTCCTCCTAATATTCCAAGGTCATTACCTCAACCTATCCTTTCTCTAATCCTATTTTGAGGTCTCTACACAAGAGCAATCTGATTGGTCAACAAGGAGATACAACTCCTCACTACAAGCCCAACCCCCTAAGACCTTCTTTAGGATCTACCTTCACCTTGCAACTAGGATCTTCAACATATGCCCATAAATAACATGTGTGGGTGTATTCTCATTTCCTACAATAAAAAACCATCCAATCATTCCCTTTGAGGGTATGAAACAAGTTCCCAATACTCTTTTGTTCAATTAGGCCTAGTAGGAGACCTGGTTCAATTAACCCTCCTAATTGACTTTTTGTCTTGGATTTTCTGATTTTCCTTAACAATGCCCAAATAAATCATATATTTTGACACCCATTTGGGACCTCCATGAAATATCACAAAATTGCTTGTGGGTTATGAGTTTGACTTGGTCAACTGAAACTGTGTCAAACTAGGTTAATTAGGCCTATTCCATGAGGGTTTGCTCTCATTTACAAACAATGATTACTCAAGGAAAAAGGGTTGTATTTATAAAATATTCTATCCTTGGGGACTCTAAAATAACTCTTGATTCACACCCGCACATTCCATACACCTCTCTGTAATTCAATTTCTACACAAATCAGGCTTATCACATCCGAATGCCAAGCCTAAGGTTTGGTTGCAAAATTCATGGGTTGCTTTGTTGGATCCAAAACCAAGTCCATTATAGAATACACATAGTTCCCTAACATTTCCAAATATATTGGCCAATTCTTATGAGAAAATGTCAGGTTAACGCCATTAAATTCCAAAACCCTAGGTTTGTGCAGTCTCCTCTCCTAGACCAGTCTTCACAAAACTTGCAGTACCTTAAACAAATGAATGCCAACCAAAACAAACCCAAAGTTAACTTGAATTTAACTCATGAGACAATGTTTCTGTGGCATTAGATTGATTCTTCCAATTTAGTTATGGCCTTGCATTCACAGTGAACAATGAACTTTTTAGGAAAACTCAGAATTTCTGCAAAACAACTCCTTCTCATTCATGCCAAACTTCATCATTACATCCAAAATAGACAAAAAATGACTTAAACATCCATCCCCTAACTGTCCCAACCAAAATTTGAGTTGGTTGGATGTTAGAAGGCAACTAATCCAAGTTGTCATCAAGTTGTAAGGAACACTTGCTTAGAACTTTGCACAATTATGAGGTGGCTTAACAATTGTCACTACAAAGCCACTCAAAATAAACTATTAGGATAAGAAGATGCCTAATACTCCTCTATCCTCTATTAGGCATATATGTAAGTGTTTGACTCTCATGACCATAAGTGGTTCCATAAGTATATGACCTCAAAGGTGGCCATTTGACCTCATGGCCTTATTACAAACAATGAAAAGAACAAAATGACATAAATTAACATCAAGTGAACCTTGAATCCTACCAAGGGATCCCTAGATCAACCTTGGAGTCTATAGGGAGGGGTGCTCCTGTGCCAACTGCAAAGAGCTTGTGAAGCTTCATATTGAAAAGGCATCATGTAGACTAGGAGTAGGATGGATGGGTCATGTCCCATCATATATATATTTGTATAGAAAAAGATATGATATAACATAGGAGAGAGATAAAAGAGGATAAAATGGAGATAATAGAAGATATATGAAAGAGATGAATATTTGATAGAGAATGTGACAAAGAGATATAAGGATATTGTGAATATATATGAATGATCCTTAATAATACAAATATATTGGAGTTTCATATATAAGGTGCTTTGTCTTATGAATGTCTTATGTTTCACTATTATATTTACTTGTGAAAGCACTATATAGATTAACTCCTTGATCCCTTTGTATAATTGAGTTTGGAGTATAAATGCAACATACAAAAAGATACTTAGGGCTTAGAACCTCAATATGTGTTCCTTAATTTTCTTGCTAAACTGTAGCATCGTAAATTGTACACCCTTAATTGGGTGGTACAATTTCATGCTTAGGTTAGCACCCGCCTTAGTGTTTTGTATTTTGTATTTTGCATTTTAAATTTCTTTTAAGCATTTAATTAATTAATTTAATTAAATCTAAATTTCTCTTTTTTATCACTTCACACATTATAAAATTGGGCCCTTAATCTTAAGTGTGCCCCTTTCTATTTTATCCTTTTAATCAATTCATCAAAACCCTGAGTACGTCCTATTTCAACCTTTAAGGCCCGATTTCACATATATAAACACTTTGAATTGTTGCACTGATCTGGAATTGACTTTATAATCACAATGTTGTGCATCTCTAAAAATTTGAAAAAAAGTCGGTTGAACCAGAGCACAGCATTATGGTCCCAAATTTTGTGATCATGTTTTGGTAGTATTATAATGTTCAAATCCAAGTTCGTACAAACATATTTCAATTCTAGGTTGGTCTTTGATCAAAAACAAAGTTAGGGTTTCATATTTATAACATTTCCTTTACTCATTTGAAGGATCAAATTCTGTAGCAATTGAAGGAGCCTCTAGTGAAGTGAAAGTGTAGGTTATGTGAAGTCTTCAATTCATAAATCAAGAATTCATCAAATCTACATCAACCATTTTCATCATTAATTAAATATTTGAAGATATTGAAGAATAATAGGAGACCATTGACTGTTGATTGGCTTGTACCTCTCCCTTAGGGTTTGGTATGGTTTCTTGTTATTTTCATGTCATCAAATGAGTTTCACAACACTTATTTTCTGATCTACATTATTTCTTTAGATCCATTATTGCATTTGTGATTTGAAGCATTCTCATTTGCATTTAGGGTTTATACTCAAAATCATAGGGAAGAATTTTAATTCTTGCTTTTTTAGCTCATTTAGGATCTTATACACTCATAAGATTCTAGCACACACACACACATTTCAATACATTATTGGCTATTTGTGGAGGTGGAAATCACCAAAATAAGGGGTTTGACTAAGGAAAAGCCCTATATAGCCACCCAAATACCATTTTTCAAGTTCCAGGTGTATGTATAGGAATTAGATGGATGCACAATCTTCATGAAAGTAAGAGACTACAAGTACAAATCTAGATCAAGAAGAAGGTCCCATATCTCTAGAACTGGAGCACCTATTGCCCTGGTCCCCTGCATTTTGGTGCTTTCTTTGGTAGTTCAGTGTCTCAGGAATTCAAGTTGCAAATTATATAAGATCCACTCAATACAATCTTAGCGACCAAAGTGCCCAATGCCCTAGTTGAGCTCAATTCAACTCATTTTTTGGTGATAGGTGCACATCTGAGTTTCATTCCCTGTTATGTAGTTTCTATCTCAGTTTTAGTTCTATATTTTCTGTTATTTCAATTTATGTTATCAATTTTGTTCATATCCTTAACTTATTTTGTCATTCGCCTATATTTTACTCATCTCCTCTTCATAAGCAGCCAAGGAATAGAAACCCTAAAGATATTCCTTGAATCTCTTTCATAAGAAGTCAAATTGAATTATCTCCTTAGGAGCTTTCGTATTCAAATGTGTGAATGAGAGTGGGATTAGGTCCTAATTCACTTGATTCTATTTTCATCCTACACATGTTGGTGAACTGATGTGAATCCAACCTTCTTAAATTTGCATTTATTAATTATTTATGTTATTGCATGTTTCTTTTTTTTTTTAAAACATAGAAATCCTAAAAATATTGTTGTTTGCATTGTGTGTTTTAGGTTTTGTATGCATTTTTCATTTCAAGTATTTGGGATCTTTATTTTCAATATTTTCATTCTTAAGATGATGCATTTTCTTATGATTATTATGCATTTAGTAAGGAAGAACTTGATGAGGCTCTTGATGAGTTTTTATACCCTAAACCTTCTAGACCAATATTTTGCCAAAGATTGATCAACCTTGTTACTAATGCCATTTTGTAGTGATGATAAGATAAGTTGAATGATTCTTCCCATGAATTCATTCCTATCAGGTCATCCTCCAAATATAGTAACATGGTGGTTTGTAACAATCCCCTTTATGATGACTTGTCTCCTTTTGAATCTAAACACAAGCCATTTAGTAGACATGACCATGCTATGTTGGATGATGCTCTGAATGATTTCATGTCTATTACATCTTCTTCAAATAATGGTCCCACATCTAAGAGGTTGATTAACATGACAAATGTGAATGAACATAACTTTCAAATACCCCCTAATAAGCCTCTCTTTATGGTTCAAGGTGGTTATAGTAATGATGCCTTTTGCACTCCCAACAAACCTGTTATTACCGTACAAGGAGGATATCCCACTAGGAGTCCTTATGAGTAGGCTAAATAAATTACTAGAGAGAGTTGTAATTCAGTTTATCATAGATACAACACAAGGAACAATAGGCAACCTTATCCTCCTCCAGTTATTTTATCTTCACTTCCTACTTCTCAACCAATTCTTCGGCAAGCGCCTCATATTTCACAAACTCTTGGTAAGGAGTATGACCTTATTTAACAACTTAAATTTACTCCCGCCAAGATATCTCTTTGGGATCTAATTCAAAATTCATCCATACATCATGGAATGTTACAAGATGCCTTAAAAACCTTAGATGTCCCACCTATAGTGACACCTAATAATATGGCTTCTTTGATTGACTCCATGACAACATCCAAAGCTCAAATTACATTCACACAAGATAAGTTACCCTCTCATGAGGTTCAACACCAATATGATCCTCTTATGATTGTTGTCCTTATTAATGGCAATGCTATACGATGAACCCTTGTGGATAATGGCTCTGGTCTTAATTCTTGTAGTGTTAATCTATTACATAAGATTAAGATAGACACCTCACTCATTAAACTAGATTCTCTTACTATTCATGGCTTTGATAATGTGGCTAGGTTGTCTCTAGGTATCATAAATTTACCTATTAAGGTAGGACCTGTTATTTTACCCACACCTATCCATGTCATGCCTGATAATTTAACTTACAATCTCTTATTAGGACGACCATGGATTCATTGTATGCAAGCTTTTACTTCTATGTTGCATAGGCAAGTCAAGTTCATTTACAACAACAAGATGTATACTTTATTTGTTGATACCAATTAACAAGCTTGCTTACAAACATCCTCTTCCAAATCTTCTTTGACTGACTCTTCCTCAACTATTTCTAATGCTTCTTTAAACATTCTTTCTCCATTAAATACCCCTTCAAGTGATTCCAATTCTCCTAGAGAGGATTCTATTCCAACCGAATCATCATATTCTCCTAAAGAGACCTCTCCTCCTGAAGAGGTGCTTTTAGGTGATGATTGGGGATCTCTATATTTTACACCTACCTTTGTAGGAGAATATAAGGTCCTTCCAAGAGAGACTAAGACTGAAAATTTGAAAGATACAGATGAACCTAAAAAGCAACCTACTTTGTTTAAACAATTAAGTAACACCTTTGTGGTTGCTTTGAAATCTACGCCTCCATTTGCTTCTACTTCAACTGATTATGATATTCAAACATATTAGGCTCTGCCTTCCCTTGCAAAAATGGATGTTCTTTATGGTCCTGATTTTCATATCATCCAAAGCCTCTAAGAGACCATCCCTTAATGTCAATATCATTTTCTCTTCTCCTAATTCACTTTCCCTAAAACATCTTGAATACATTGATTTTGATTCTCATTCACCTTCATTAGATGTCTTCTCTACTAATGATTCCTTGGATGAGTTTTTTAGGGGCCTATGATAACCTTCCTCAATATTATCATAGTTGTGGATTTCCCAATTGTTTGAATGCAAAAGCATACTTTGGGAAAGACGTTGAATTAACTAAAAATAGCGATGAGATGATTAAGGAATTCTCTCAACTAATGGATGTCCCTCAACAAAGTAACCTTCTTATAAGTGACACCATCGATGCCAATATGGATCCTGGTAATGAAAAACAATCATAAAGATCGGGAAATGTCTAACCAATGAAGATCAAAAAGTATACTTTGAATTACTACATGAATTCCCTGAAATCTTTGCTTGGATTTATTCTAACATGCCTGACATTAATCCTAAAATTTTCACTCATAACATTATCTTAATTTCCAATGCTAAACATGTGAAGTAGAAAATTAGGAAGATGAACCCCAAAATAGCCTGGCTTGTCAAAGCTAAAACTGAAAAGCTCTTAGATGCAAGATTTATTCGCCCTATTGATTACTCTCCTTGGATTTCAAACATTGTTGTTGTTGCCAAACCTGATAACAAAATTAGGATTTGCACCAACTTTCAAGAGCTCAATAAGGCTTCTTTGAAATATGATTTTCCGCTTCCAAACATTGATATGATAGTAGATTGTTGGTCATGCTTTGTTATCCTTTATGGATGGGTGATATAATCAAATTTTCATCAACCATCAAGATCAATTCAAAATTGCTTTCACTATTGGCAGTTTGGAGGAATTGATTATGTGTTGCATTAATGTTTTGTCACTAATGTCAACACTAGCGTTTTTGTTGTCTATCGTCTTCCGGTAGAGTGGTTGGACTATGATATTGATCTGGAGACCATCGTCAATATTGTTTGATTTGGTTTGACTTGTGGTATTGGCTTGGATAAATTATTCATGTGTTCTTGATGTGTATCACATTCAGTTGGTTTAGGATTTGATGATCTGGATGATATCATTTGTTCTAGTAAGCCTTTTGGTCACCAGTAAGGGTTTTACCAACATCGCTTTGATTAAGATCTTTTGATGAATCCGATAAGTAGTGTTGGTGCGGCTTCTAGAAGGTTATCAAGATGGTGATGGTTATCTTCTCCATGTTCCATTTGATCGATGATGTTTCATTTGGCTTATGGCGACCTATTATAGATCCAGTCTTATTCTGCTAGGTTATGGACCAGTTTGTGTAATGCGTTGGTTGATGCTTCTGATGCGTCACCAGTTGGATTTATTGTTTGGATTATGTTGTTTTGGTCTTAGGCCAACTTGGTTTATCATTGGTTTGCAAGATTATGTAACAAATCTATTGTATTATCTTTTAGGTGGCCGACCTAATTGTTTAGGTCTTGGGTTGGCATAAATATGATGTACGATCTTTTTATAGATCGTGGTTTTATGGGATATAGGATTATCTGTGTGCAAGTAATGTTGTAACCATATGCAGAGGTTTTGGCTGATCATAGGTGATCGAATGAGGTTTGTGAAAGAGGTTTAAGACCTCTGGTATTGAGCTTAACTGGAACTATACTCAGACATTGGAGATGCTATTCTTGTAGTTCACTCATCTTTCCAGATTGTAGTCTAGATTTCTTTATAGTCAGTGAGGCTCCTTTTGTGATGACCAGTGTGCTCTAGATAGTGTGCCTTCTTGCATGTGCAGACCCCTCTTATTGTAATCATATAATTGTTCCAGAACTATTATCTGACTGTGGGTAGGCTTCCCACCATGGTTTTTCCCTTTACTAGATTTTCCACGTATAAATCTTTGTGTTATGTGTTATGGATGGTTGTTTAATTATTTCATAATTTATGTTTATGTGTAACTGTTACATCTGCTATTCTGATATTTGGTTTATGCTTTCAATATAAGGTTATGCGATCTTAAAGTTTTATAATTTGTTGACAACTGATTCACCCCTCCCCTCTCAGTTGTCCACCGGTTATCCTAACATTTGGTATCAGAGATTGGCCCTCTTTTGTAGAAGCTTAATCGCTTGAGGAAGATCTTATGGCAACTAATAATTCATTTGCATCTGATTTTCGGAGAGAAACCCCTAAGCTTGATTCGATAAATTACAAAGTATGGAAGATTCAGATGGAGACTCATTTGAGATGTATTGGGAAAGAAATTTGGGAGATCATGGAGAAAGGCTATACTCCTCATAATCTGGCATCTTGCAATCCTCCTTGGGAAAGCCTGGATAAGGATATTGAAAATGATTGTAGAGCTAGAGAAGCACCTCTTGAGCGCACTATCTGATAAACAAATTATGGGATTAACTGACCAATCTAATGCGAAGGCTATATGGGATAAGTTGGAATCTTTGAATGAAGGTGAACCTACTATTAAAATTGATAAACTTGATGGTTACCAGGTAAGGTATGAGAACCTGAAGATGGAAGAAGATGAAAGGATTACTACTTTCATGGAAAGAGTTAATGAAAGTGTTATGGGAATTCATTGTTGTGGTGGATCTATGAGTGAAGATGAATTTGTTTCTAAAGTTTTGAGAGATTTGTCATCGACTTACAAGATGAAAGCTACTGCAATTAATGAGTTGAGAACAATAGCTAACACTTATGTTAACTGGGATACTTTGATTGGAAAATTGTCTGCTTTTGAGCTTGAAGAATTTGGTCCTCAAGGAGCTGCAAAGACTGAATCTGCTTTTCATGGACCTACTTCATCAACCGGCAAGGGTGATTGGAAAGCTTTATATGTGAAGGAACTAGATGAAATGAAGAAAGAAGATGAAGAGTTTGAGAAACTGGAAGCCCTATTTGCTAGAAGAGTACCTAAAGGTCATGTTGGAAGTAAGTATGAAGTAAAATCACCTTTTAAATGTTTTGCATGTAATAAGATAGGTCATTTTGTATCTATATGTCCAGAGAGGAATTCAAGATTTGAAGAGAGAGCTAGAAGATCTTTTAGGCCTAACCATGATTATCAAAACAAGCATAAGTACAGGAGAAACAAAGATAAATCATGTTACTATGCGAATGAGGAAGGTGTAACTGATTCTGATGATGAACTGACACAAGATGCGGCTAGTGGATCCGGTAGTGGTAAGGAATGGGTATTTTTGGCTATTAAGGAAGATGCTCTGGTACCTGTTATTCAAAATGAAGAAAAGCATGAATGGGTGATAGACAATGGTTGTTCACATCATATGACTGGAGATAAAAGGAAGTTTTTATCTTTGCAAGAATTTGATGGTGGACTGGTTAGATTTGGAGATGGCAAATCATGCATGATCAGAGGAAGATGAACTATATCATTGGATGGTAATCATAATATTGATAATGTTTATTATGTTGAAGCTTTAAGGCATAATCTTTTGAGTGTAGGACAATTGGTGGATAAGGGATTTCAATTACAGTTCAAGGATGGAAAATGCCAAATCATTAATAGATCTAGTTTGGAGATTGCAACCAATACATTGACTAAAGTTAACATCTTTCATTTGAACTCTGGTGAGAAGACATGTTTGATTGCACAAATTGATGAGAGTTGGCTATGGCATATGTGGTTGTGTCATGTAAATTTTGATTGCATTGTAAAGATAAATTCAACTAAGGTTGTTAGAGATATACCTAAGATTGTGAAGCCCTATAATCCGGTATGTAAGGAATGCCAATTGGGAAAGCAAGTCAGAACTTCTTTTAAGAGGATTAAAGATAAATCTAATGATGTTCTTGATCTTATTCATATTGATTTATGTGGTCCTACTAGAATAAAGAGTTTTCAAGGTGATAGATATTTTATGCTAATCATTGATGACTATTCTATAATGATGTGGGTTACTTTTTTGAAGAAAAAATACGAAGATTTTGAAAAGTTTAAGATCTTTAAAGCTAAAGTTGAGACAAAGACAGGGTTGAAGATTAAATGCTTAAGGTCAGATCAGGGTGGTGAATTCACATCTGGTGAATTTAACAGTTATTGTGAGAAGCATGGATAAGGAGACAGTTGTCTGCCCCTCGAACACCTCAGTAGAATGGTGTTGTGGAAAGAAAGAACATAACTATCTTGGATGTGGCTAGAACTATGATGATGGAAGCTAATCTTCCTCATATCTATTGGAGAGAATTTGTGAGCATGACAGTATACACATTCAACAAAGTTCATATCAAAGGAGACATCGGTAAGACACCTTATGAGTTATGGTTTGGTCATACATCTTCAGTTAAGTATTTCAGTTACTTTGGTAGTAAATGCTATATCAAGAGAGATGATTCCATTGGAAATTTTGATCCTAGATGTGATGAAGGGATATTTATTGATTATTCTAATGAAAGCAAAGCATATAGATTTTATAACAAGAGATTGCAGAGAATTGTGGAGAGCACTAATGTCAAGGTGGATGAGTTGTACAAAGGTCAAATCAAAACTTATGAGAGAGAACCGAAAGTGGAGATGATCATAAATGAACCAGTAGCACCTGTACCAGAACAAAATATTGAACCAGTTACTTCGACAGTATCATAAAATTCAATAGTGACTGAAGATCAGAGCAAGGAAACAGAAAGTCATAAGACTCCTCGGTATGTAAGGTTAAATCATTCGGAACATCAAATCATTGGAGACAAGAACAAAGGAGTAATGATAAGAAGAAGTTTGGCAACTGCTGAGGTATGTTTAATTTCTCAAGTTGAACTACCATCGGTCATTGAAGCTTGTAAAGATGAATGTTGGATGAAAGCAATGGAAGAGGAATTAGATCAGATTGAATATAACAACACATGGACTTTAGTTCCCTGACCTGAAAATAAGAATGTTATTGAAACTAAATGGGTTTTTTAGGAACAAATTGAATAAGGATGGACAAGTTGTGAGGAATAAGGCTAGATTGGTATGTGTAGTCATATAAATCTGTCCACTTAATTAAATGAATATTTACTATTTATTTAATATTCTAACCATCAATAACCAGTTAATTAAATTAATATTTAATTAATTTATCCTCAACCTCTCCTCCTATTAATTAAATAAATTATTCAATTTATTTAAATTAATTCATTAAGCCACACTCAAAATCAATTAAATAAATAAAACACATATTTATTTAAATTAACCCCCTTTCTTCTTTTAAATAAATAATAAAACATTTATTTAAAACCCTAAATTACCCCCCCACTTGCATTCTCCTACAAATGCAAGTTGCAACCACAATTGAAATAAATTCATTTTATTTTAATTAAAATCCTATTTTCCCTCACCCACCAAATCCACTTACAATCCTAAATCCCCTTCTAGACTCTTCTAACCACTTTCTAAGTTCTTCTAATCATTCCTAATTAGCCTAAACCCATCCCCTAATTATTGTCACACTCCTAAGCAACTTGAAGTCACTTCTCAAAGCCTCCAATGTCTTTGAAAAGCATTTAAGGCTTTATGTATCCAACAAGCTAACCCCTAAAGTCTTCCAAACCATTAATAGTTCTTACCAAACCATTAATAGTTCTTACATAACCATTTATGGCTCTTACATGACCATTAATGGTTAACTAAACTCACCTACATGATTAGAGACTTTCCCTCTAACTCAACCTCCATTTAACTCATGGGTCTCTTCAAGCATTCATTGCTTTGACCATGGTTATCCCCACTAATTCTTGCACAAGAGTTTATACATTGGATAAAGGCATTATTCCTTGGATAATGGCTTTATTAATTCAGCTCAAGGATAACCTTACCTCCTAAGGTAACCCTCATGTCATCTCAAGCATTTAATGCTTCTTCCCTCTCCTCTCAAGCCATCTCATGTTGACATTTGTCATCCTAGGATTGGGTTGAAAGCCTTCACATGGGTCATAAAACCCTCAATCTTGGCTCTTGTTGAGATTACTCAATCTCAACCATCCATTTCTCTATTTTTCCTATAAATAGAGCCCATTCCTTCTTCAAAACAAGCTAGAGATCCTGAAATATTATGTGCATCTAATCTATAGTGAATTTAAGAAGAGCATTTTAGGAGCCATTTAATTTACATTTCTATTTTGGTTAAAATCAATAATAGCTTAATTAGGTGCTTTCTCACATTTAGCTTACACTTGCATAGTCTTTTTAAATATTTTCATAAATCTTGAACCTCCATAAAACTTCCATAGCAGTGCAAAAAGCTAAGGGCTACACTTATGTGGAACTTGGAGAGGAGAGGAACAAGGGAGGAGAAGCTATGAACATGTTGGCAAGCATTTGGAGGAGTCTAGTGTCTTTCTTTTGTTTTTACAGGCTTTCCATTAAATATTTGATATCTCTCTTGATATGCTTGCTAAGGATCGTATTTCGTTTATGATACTAACACTAACGTTTGTCTGTCTTGTGTTGGTGTGTTTCCTAACAATCCTTTTTGCAAAGCATCATTTGGTGAACCTGACGTGAATCAAACACGCAACCTTCTAATAAACTACTAACATTTTTCTTGTTGAAATTGACACATAGGTTGCGCTTTAGCGCCTTGGAAAGTTGGCGTTTTAGCGCTTTTATTTGTAGATTAGCGCCATTGTCTTTCAATTAGCACTTTTGTCTCTATTTTAGCGATATTGTCCTTTACACAGTGCTATTGTAATTAGTTTAGCGCTTTCGCGCTCTATGTTTGATAGAATTTTCATTCTGTTTGACATATTCTTTTAGCACTTTTGTCCATTTTATAGAGAAGTTGTTTTACTTTTAGCGCTTTTGTCTGTCATTTAGTGCATTTGTGTTAAATAACACGTCAATTTTTACACAGAATATTGCTATTGTAATAGAGAGTTGTAAAAAAAAAATATTGTAGCCAAAAATTAAAAAAAAATAGGCTTGTAGAAGCCCACTAAAAACTTATTTTGCACTAACTGTTTGGTTTTTTTTTATGCAGGTTCTTACTAACTTCTTTTTGCAGGATTTGAAGAGTTAAATTAGGAATTTTAATTTCTTTTTGTTTGCTAGCTTTATTTCAAAGTTGGATTAAAAAGAAATCACTTTCTCTTTTGGATTAAAATTCTACCTCACTTTTCATTTTGGGTCATAAAATAAATCACACTTTTTTCAGTTTGGGCTTTAAAAAGAACCTCATTTTTTGCAAGTTAAAAAGAACCACAAAACTCACACAAAAACAACTCTGTTTTATTGCAATTTAGGGGCAAATTTTCATTTGGGCTTAAAACAAAACAACCAAGCTTTCATTTTCTTGCAAAGTTTAAAAATCACAATCAATTTTTCATTTTTGCAAGTTAAAAAGAACCAACAACTTATAAAAATTCTGTTTCCAAAATTGATTTTCCCTTAAGCAAACATGTTTCAATTTGGTTGACCAGGATTTTCATTTTCCTAGTTAAACAACATATTGCTTTGAAGGATTAAAAAGAACACCATGTTTGATGGAGCAACATCTCCAAATAGCATTTAAATCATATTACAATAAACCGGTTAAAAAGAACAAGTGTTTTCAGTGTTTGGCACACTTGTGCAAAAATCTATAGAGTGGTCCTACTTCTAACACACACTATCCTCTCCCTTGGCTTTTGTGGTCCTAGGTGCAAGAGAAAAGTGTTAGTAACGCTCAAAATTTTATATTTTTAAGAGAGGCCTGCCAAGAGACACATCACTCTTGGGAATGACCTCACGCGGTAAATCCTTCGAGCCGCTACAGAAATCAGCTATGAGCGAAAGCTGTAGCCTTGGGTATAGTTGTTCCTACAATGTAACTTTCTGAATGGACATATGGGCCCCACCACAAGTTTCAAGGCTCTTAAGTGAGTCACTGTAGAATGAACTTATGTCCAAAAATATCAAACATTACTAGACACCTTTTATTATAGAAGCCCACCCGTTCTATTGATTGAAGATATTTGTGAAAAGTTCAGTGCGAGAGCATAGATGGTTTTTCTCCCAAGATATTCACCATACATATTTCCTTGAGTAGAAACAAAGCTTTTTGAAAGGCTACTTGTAGCTTGATGAAAGTGGTGACTCGCCCATCATAGGGATCATCTATCTGTTATGCTCGTGCAAGACTTAGTATATCACATCCTTACCTGGCACGATGAGATTCATAAGGTATGTAGTACCAAAGTCATAGAAATATCAAGATGTGGGCTGAAAATATCACAACTGGCCATTGACCTTAGGGATAAAATATGTTTGAAGTGTCTTCGTCTTGTGTCAAACTAGTAACAATTTGAGCCGACTTCAAGCTTTTGGAAAGAACACACAAAACATTTGAAAAGGGTCAATAAAATTCATGATTGGGTTGATTTAGACCCACACCTATCGTGCCTTTTTAGGCAAGATTATTGTGCTTGTGTGCTTGATGTGTTTTCTTGTCAAAGAAATTAAAAACAAATTTAAACCAAGTATTCATCCAACACAATTTTACATCAACCAACAAACACAAACATCAACAAAGTGAAACAAGTATCAAGATTGTATGACCATCACTCACATCTTGAGAAAAAAGAGTCTTCATCAAAAGACTACATTGAAAAAGAAACCATTGAGTTCAAAGGCTCTTATCAACAAAAGGAAATTTTTCTATCTCAATAGACAAATTTTTATCTCACACATAACCTTCTTGTGTCATATGCGTTTGTATCTTCAAGGCAATTCCAGTGAATTTGATAAAGAACCTTTGAAAAACAAAGCCTTTACTCAGTATAGAGCCTTGAGTTATCACAAAAACAAAGGAGGCAAAATAAATCTTGCTTTCTTTCCAAAACATTTGCATCACCTATAACATAGCTTGAGAAGAACCACCAACCTCTGAGAGAGAAGAGGAAGAAGAATTCCCCTTTGTGACACAAAGTTTTTATTGAGGTCCATTATTCTATCCACTTTCACCTTCACAAAACATCACAAAACTGTTCAACTCTCAAAACACAAAAAGGTCTTGTCCTAACTTCTTTTAAATATTGCTTAAATCAAACCAACAAATCACTTTTAGGGTGTCTCTACATCTAGGATCAATCATCCTAAGAGGAATTTCTACACAGGTTAAAACTAGTTTATGAGTGCATCCTCTCATTGCTAGATAGCTTGGTTTGTAACACATCTCAAACCTTGCTATACCTTATCACATCCAAATTGTTGAAAACACAAGAGCAATTCACAAAGAACTTTGTTAAACATCCAACCTTCAGTGTTAGATATCCATCTTCTAAACATTTCACAAAACACTTATCTCTCATAAAACATATCATCACCACCTCATAATCACTTTCACCAAATCTCAAACTTTCAAACAAAATGGCTCACACCAGATTGAAAACTAGACAACTAGAGATTGAAGAGGAGGAAGAAAACCTCAACGATTTTCATGAGGCCATTGGAGGAGGCACAAATGAGGAAGATCCTAGCACTCCAACTCTCAAAGCTATAGAAAGAGCACAACACAATCCCAGGTTCAATAGACCTTTTGACGAAATCCTTAGAAACAACGCAAATGCTCATTTTATGAGACTTTCTCAAGAGGGTGCTAAACTATCCTCTAACTTTGATACTGCATAGATACGACAGACATCAGAATAACATAGCCATAATGATTGTGGAAGAGGTAGGGATTATTTCCGCTATGACCTTAATCATCAAGGGAAACCCTTGCCTCCTCCTCCTACAAAAATAGACATGTTGGGACAACAAGTCGAGAATCTCGCTCAACAACTTAATAGTGGTGTGAAGACTACCCGATTTTCACTTAACGATATTTGTCCCTATCCTTTTGATAGGAACATGCATATGCCACCTTTTCCATGAGGGTTCGAAACACCCAAGTTTGAAAAGTACAGGGGCAAAGGAGACCCTCGAGATTGTGTCTAATAATTTCATTCAACTTGCCTAGAAGTGGCTTATGAAGACACCTATCTAATGCGCCTCTTTCCTCAGAGTTTGGAAGGCACAACCACGCAATAGTTTTCCCGATTACCAGGTGGCATTAGAACATTCGAGGAACTAATCCAAAATTTCATCGCTCATTATTCACATAACATAGAACGAGATGTTACCATGGCAGATACATGTAACAACAAACAAAAACCAAGGGAGTTGTTCTCGACTTTCCTACAACGGTGGAGGCAACTTTCTAGCAGACGTTCTCTTCATTTGCCTAAACAAGAACTAGTGGAAATATTCATTTCCAACTTGAACGATGAGATGGAATTCCATTTACACATTAAGGGCACAAAGTCCTTTGAAGACATGATCACCCAAGGATTGAAATGTGAAAGGGCCCTCATCAAAAAGGGACTCATCAAAATCTATAACAAACCTAAAGATGGCCCTCGTACACGTTTTAATAGTGATAAACCCAATTTTTGGAACAAGAACAAGAACATTGTCAATGATGGGGTAGTAGATGCAAGAACAATAAAGACTGCACAACCTGTGGCCAAATTCGTGGGGCAAAATCCCCCTCCTAAAAACAACACCATCACTCATCCACAAAATGAAGGTCGCAATGTGCTACAAGAGGAACCAAGACAACGACAACAAAACTATAAACCAAAATGCACATACACACCCTTAGGGGAACCCATTGAAATACTATTGTGTCAATTGGTCTCTTCTAATCTTGTGACCTTGCCGAAAACATCTAACTATGAACCTCAGGTCAAACCTCCACAGTGGAGAGATAATGAACATTGTGACTTCCACCAGGGAAAGGGGCATAAAAAAAGCAATTGCCATCGATTGAAAGATCTTGTTCAAGATCTCATTGAGAGAGGAGAAATTGAAATAGAAGGACATGACCCTAAAACCTCAAATGACAATCATCTAATGTTCAAGAATCCACTTCCATCACATGATCGTCCACCTCCGGGCGAAACAAAGATAATACAACTAATTATACACAAGTTGCCTATAATTATACTGTGAATTACCTCTATGACGCTGATGAACAAGTTGCAACTCTCACCATCAAAGATCCAAATCCTACATGCAATGTTGTTACTCGTCGTAGCAAAATTACCATTTGAGTAGCACCACAAGGAACACAACCCCTAGTCAAGCAATATAGTCTTATGGAACAATTGGACAAAACACCCACACTCATATCCATATTGGAGCTTTTGCAATTATCCCCTTCACACAAAACAATCTTGGATCAATCTCTCCAAGAAGCGTCAGTCCCCACCAACCTTAACACAAATCAATTTCAAGCCATGGTTGGCAGTCTCAGGTCATCACCATGCCTCACCTTTTCTGAAAGTGACAACGCTTCATTCCAACAACCACATAACACATCCCTTCACATTGAAGGATTTGTAAACCAACATAGAATCAAGCAAGTCTTGATTGACAATGGACCTGGCCTAAATATATGCACCTTGCAGTTGGTCACAACATTGGGATATGTGGTAGAATCAGTGGATCCCAACAAAAAGATAACCATTAAGGCCTATGATGATGCAGAGAGCTCTTCTAAAGGAGCTGTTGTATTACCTATTAGAGTGGGCCTAGTGGTGAAGCACATCATCTGTCAAGTTTTGGACCTTCCTCTACCACATAATCTCTTGTTAGGAAGACCTTGAATACATGCCATGCAAGTCGTTCCATCCACCTATCATCAATGTATCAAGTTTCCCCATAACGGTGTAGAAATCACAATCCTAGGCGATGCAAATCCATTTGCATATTGTAACAATATTAACCATCAGCCAGAGATCACCATACCTAACAACATAGAAGCTATCCCTTCCACATCCTATGTTAGTCCAGCCTCTCTTTCTAATTCAATCACCCCTATACCAAAGCAAGAGAAGTTGAAAATAAAAATGGCTGAGGAAGGTCCTGGGGAATATAATCTAAGCCAACTCTTTTGTATTGGGCAATTACCCACTTCCCCTAGAACTCATGGCAAGCCTCAAAAGTTGCTTCAACCACCACTGACCAAGACAACATGTACTTTGGCACAATTCATCCCTGGTAAAAGTCAGGAAGAGGAAACCAGAGATGAGGACTTGGCAGAATGGATCTACAAAGACCCTATCAACACAGAAATACCACAGGCTAAGCTTCCCACTGATAAATATGGCAAAGGCCTCACTATCATGCAAAGAATGGGCTATAATGACCAAAGCACTTTGGGACATTGTAAACAAGGCCAACATGAGCCCTTGCAACCTAAGTTGAAACCCAAAGATAAAACTGGACTAGGCTTTCAAAAGGAATCTCTTCCTAAGCTAAAATTCAAAGGTAAACCCAACAAACCCATTTATCACCCAGTTACTCCAAGAAGGCCATCTTTGATTATATCTATGACAATGATACTCCCCACAGTTGTACCAACCACACATACCAAACTAAGAATAGTAGCAGTGGCACCAACAACATCCATGACACCAATAATCCGAGAAACAACATCAACAACACATATAATCCCATCAGTAACAACAGTAGTACCAATTGCATCAACCACACCAATAACCCCAACAACAACATCAACCACACTAATAATCCTACCAACAGCACCAACAATCCCACCTATAAAAGTGCATACACCTATGACCAATACACTCTTCAATTAAAAAGATATCCCAACATGGTACAGTAATCAGATGTTAGAGAGCGATTCAAAGACTGACTCGCATGAGTGGGAATTTGATTCAAAGAATCTAAATACTTCAGATGAGGAAGACACATCACCTCCACCACCTCGTAAAGATATCCCTGTTTATGGAGAGGCCTGGATTAAAACCTTTTGGGTTTGTGAGAAAGAAGCACCTTCCACAGGTCCTACATCAAATCCCACACCAAAATCTGACAAGGAGAGTACCATTGATGAGCTTCACTCATCTATATTAACCCTCACTGATACCTCCTCTAAACTCAACTTAATTGATGAGGTCATGCCCATCATCCACCATAAACTCATAGACTGGAATCAGCCAAATCCCCCATGTCTTGATCACTTCCAAAATGATGAGGCGCTCATCAACTTTTTAGAAATATGAGATCACATACCAAGCGGGGATCACAAAGATGGATTCACCATCAAACTTAATAGTGCAACATACTTTGGGGTAGATGCCAAACCTTTCAGCTACAAAAAAATCACAATAAAATATGGATCTTCCAGTGAAAATCACACTGTTGTGCTGTTTGATCCCAAAAAAGTAAAAATAAAGAGCGTAGACAAAGGTAAAAACCTCTCTGAGGCATCTGCGAATGAAAGGTTTACCATCCTCCTCTCTAGTACAAATCAGGAGAGATCGACAATCCTAATCGAACAGACGAAAGAATTCAATGTGGGGACCCTTGAGACTCCTCACCAAATACATTTGACATCTCTACTAACTCCAGAGGAACAACCAAAGCTTGTGGATTTCTTCCAGAAGCATCAAATAAACTTTGCATGGTCTTATGCAGACATGCCTGGCTTAGATCCTGATTTGGTCATGCATCACCTAACCATGGCAGAAGGAGCTAAACCGATAAAACAAAAGCTCAGAAAGATGCATCCACAAATTATTGTGCTTGTCAAGGAAGAACTCAAAAATCTCTTAGATGTTGGTTTCATCCAACCAATTGATTATGCAAATTGGATCTCCAACATTGTACCTATCGGCAAGCCTAATGCGGGCATCTGTATCTACACAGACTTTAGAGATTTGAACAAGGCATGCCCTAAATATGACTTCCCCTTACCAAACATTGACATGATCATCGATCTCACAACATGTCATGCAATGCTTTCTCTTATGGATGGATTTTTAGTGTACAATCAGATCAAGATTGCTCTAAAGGATCAACATAAAACTGCTTTCACATGCCTATGGGGAACCTATTGTTGGAATGTGATGCCATTTGGTCTAAAAAATGCAGGGGAAACCTATCAAAGAGCTATGACTACCATCTTTCATGATATGATGCACACCACAATGAAAGATTATGTTGATGATTTACTAGCTAAATCATTAACAAGAGAGGGTCATCTAGAAATAGTGGGTCAAATATTTGACAGATTAGATCAATATCATGTCCGTCTTAATCCAAAGAAATGTGTCTTTGGAGTAACCTCTGGGAAGCTCTTAGGATACATTGTCTCAAGCAAGGGCATTGAAGTAGACCTAGCGAAAGTCAAAGCAATCATGGACATGTCACCTTCCAAGAACATCAGTCAGTTAAGGACACTACAAGGGCGGCTACAATCAATTCGATGATTCATTGCACAATTGGCTGATAAGTGTCACCCCTTCATGCATCTATCACACAAGAATATCCACTTTAAATGGGATACAAAGTGCCAACAAGCATTCCAAATGCTTAAAGATTTCCTCATAAATACATGCTTGTTGATCCCACCAGATCCAAGTAGACCTCTATTGCTAAATATTTCAGCTACAAATACGACACTAGGAGTACTGTTGGTACAACACAATGTAGAAGGAAAAGAATGTGTTGTATACTATATCTCTAGCACATTGGTTGGCTATGAACTCAATTACACACCTATTGAGCGAGCTTGCCTAGCAGTAATTTTGGCAGCCACCAAATTGAGGCACTACATGTTGACACACAAGTTACAACTCATCGCCAAAATCAATCCACTCAAATACCTACTCAACAAGGCAACATTAACAGATCGCTTGGCCAAATGGGTTATGATTCTGAGTGAATTTGACATTGAGTACGTAGATGGCAAGGCTATCAAGGGGTAAGTGATTGAAAATTAGTTGGCCGAGACACCCCTCGCAGGTGACCATCCTCTTGTTTCCAACTTTCCAGATGAAGAGATATAAATGATCACAATGACACAACCGTGGAAGCTATATTTTGATGGTTCATATACTAGGCATGCTCGGGGGCATGCATTCTTTCCATTACACCTCAAGGTGATAGCATCCCAAAGTCATACAGGCTCACTTTCCCATGCACCAATAATATAGAAGAATATGAGGCCTTGATCACATGACTCAGATTGGCTATACAATGGCATCTCAAAGAGCTACAGGTATATGGAGATTCTCAGCTAGTCATCTGACAAGTCACCGATGAGTACCAAACTAAGGATGATAAGCTCATGCCATATAAAAGGATGGTGGATAGTTACACAGAATCATTTACAACTATCACTTTTGAGCAAGTACCTAGAGATCAGAATCAAGATGTTGATGCAATGGCTACAATTGCATCCCTCCTGGATCTTCCGCAAAATTCAACATGCTACGAGTTCTTGGTCGAACAACTTTGGATCCCCGCGTATGATATCCCTGAAACTGAAATGATATGTCACCTAGTCGATTCTGAATCCCCATTGTATGATGAATTCCTCACTTACCTCCGCGATCACACACTTCCTCCCAACCAATCCAATAACCAATGAAAAACCTTCATCCGCCAAACTGCTCGATACACCATCATTGCTGACACCCTATACAGGAGAAGTCTTGATGGTACTCTCCTTCGATGTCTGGAACAAGATGAGATAACAAAGGCCTTGGAAGAGGTACATGAAGGCATTTGTGGGGCTCACTCAAGCGGTCCTTCCTTAGCAAAGAAAATCATGCACGCTGGATACTATTGGCCATCCATGGAAAATGACTCCTACTATTTTGTCAGAAAATGCAAGAAGTGCCAAGTCCACGGAGACCTGATACATGCACTAGCACAAGAATTGCAACCAATCACAACACCATGGCCCTTTTGTCAATGGGGACTTGACCTTGTGGGTAAAATCCATCCATGTTCATCCAACGGCCACAAATATATCATTACCGCCACCGAATACTTCACAAAGTGGATCGAAGCAGTTCCACTCACCCAAGTCACCAACAAGCAGATCACCTCATTCATCCTTAATTACATCATCTGCTAGTATGGTGTAGCCATGTCCATCATCATAGATAACGAGCTTCCTTTCAAAAATCAGGATGTCCGTGATCTTTGTGAGAAGTTTCACATCCAACACCGCTTTTCCACTCCCTATTACCCACAAGGCAAAGGTCAGGCCGAAGCATCAAACAAGAACATATTGAGGATCTCAAAAAGATGGTCAATGATGCTGGTTGTGATTGGCACGTTCAATTAAATACAACACTATGGGCGTATCGAACTTGCATTCGAACCCCTACAGGCGCAACTCCATACTCACTATGGAGTAGAAGCCATTCTTTCTATTGAGGTTGAGATACCATCTCTACGGACTTCCTTGCACAATCTGATAGATGATGAAGCATATCGAGTCTCACGTCTTCAAGACTTGGAACTACTTGATGAAAGGCGACAAGCTGCATACAACCACCTCAAGGCCTATTAGAAGCGAATGAGCAGAAGTTATAATCATCGAGTTAAACCTCATACATTTGAGGTAGGTGATCTTTTTCTCAGAGAGAATCCTCGTAATCAACCATATAGAGAACATCAAGGCAAATTTGAATCAAATTGATTGGGTCCATATGTTATCACCGCTGTATTTGGGTCTGGGGCATATCAGTTGGAAACTTTCAAAGGGGAACCGCTAGCAAATCTGATCAACAGCATGCACCTCAAATGGTTTCATACATAAGTTGTAGAGAGCACCAGGCTCCAATATATTAGAAAAAAACATTAAAAAAAATAATTAAAAAAATTCAGAAAAATGTCCTGAAGAAAATACAAAAAAATCAAAATAGTAAAATAAAATCATGCATCCAAACGATGAGAAAACCACTACGGTGGCACCTTGGGTAAGTACGATGGTGATAACCTAGCAAACATGCGCCACTTGTAAAGGCTATGGCTCCATTGTCTTTCAGACTTGTTGCGATCACCTCCATTGCATCCATTCATCCATCATTCAAACCATGGCTTGTTATTGATATGCAATCAGGGTTAGTACTTCATGTGTCCTGCATCTTGCTTTTCCTAAGTAACGACTAAACTAGGGGCAATGCTCTTAACCTATTTGATGGAAGTGGATTCTACATTACTTGTGATTCATGGAGTTCTTCATTCAAAACTATCTGGAAAGAGTACCAAAAACATTCGTAAAAAATCAGAAAATACCAAAACATTCAAAAACACACAAAATCTAAAAATATGATAAAACATGAAAAATCAATCAAAAACATGGCAACACATAAAATCCTTTGTACATACACATCACAACAGACACCAAACCAACATTTTGAGATAACCAAAATCATGATCACCTATCAAATCAACCAATCAATCAAAATAGGTACACACAACTGTCTTAACAAGGATGCATCCTTCCTTACAAAACAAAGACATGGTAATATTTTTCTTTGACAAGATTTTTTTTTTTAAGCTATCAAGTACTTGGTCAGTTTGTTAGTTATTTATTCATTCATATCAGGTTCCTACACTACTCTGGGATATCCACAAGTGATTAGAGTGGTGGGGATGGGTCCTAAATATCATTTTGCTTGCTATCTGTGGATTGTTCCAATGAAGTTCTAGGGCATGTACTAATGGTGTCTACGTGGGAATTTCACTAAGCTATGTGATCTTATGCAAAAACTAGTCATAGATCCCTATGGCTTACTGACTATAGCGTATACCTCGACCATTTGCGCTGAACCAGAATGGATGGTCACTTTCTTTTCCTTGTCTTAAAATACTTGCTTACATGTGAAATGCTCAAAACTTGGTTCCTACTACCTCAACCAAGAATGATACTACCATGCTTGATGATGAAAATAAAGCACTATGAATACTCTATGGATAATCATTCCATCTCACCTGTTTATATTGCATTATGTTGCATATCACCCATCCATTTGCTCATTCATTATTCATATCAATTGTTGCATGCAAAGTAATTCAGGCTTATATGAGAAAGCACCTAATATAGTGTGTCTTGGGTACAACATCATGATGGAGTTCTCTGATATATCATCTCACATTTGCATTTCACATCTATACATTCTCACCAACTTGCATTCATATATCATGAAGGCATGGTATTATCATTTAGTTGCATTACATGCATTCAGTTCATTATCATTTACTTGCATTTAGATTCATTTAGATATTTATTTAAGTGCATTCATTTGTTCATCCCATTGAGGCATTTAACACATCAGATGTATTTATTATCATTTACTTACATTTCATTTAAGTGCATTTGTTATCAAGAACATTCATTCATCCACATAGTGCATTCATTTTAACAACATTAAATATGCATTCCTTTCATTATGCTTTTAAGTTCATTTAGAATTCATTTCATAGGTGCATTTTCCCCCATTTAGTTTCATCTAGATTCATGAGATGCATGCATTATCCTTTTAATTGCATTAAGGTGCAGTTATTGATTATCCTTTAAATGCATTAAGGTGCAGTTATTCTTTATCCCTTAGTTGCATTTATCTGCATTGTCATTTTCATTTCATTCATCACTTAGTTATGTTTTGAATCATTTTAGTCATTTAGATTCTTTTTTATACATCTCACAAAACATTACATCATTTAGATACATTTATTTAAGTGCATTCATACATAAACATTTGTATCAACATTTGTTCATCCATTTAAAAATGCATTCATCTAGTTGCATACATACACATTTACAACTTAGATTCACTTAGATTCATCTTAAAAAAATGCATCATTTACTCATATCATATCATAAAAAATAAACAAGTATTATCTATCACAAACAATAATTTATATCATCTCATAATCTAGCATACATCATCACCATTGCATCCCAAAATTAAATAGCATTACACAAAGCATCACCCATCTTTTACTTGCATCAACATGTATATATAACAAGCAACATTATCCATAACATGCATATAGAAATCATATCATCACCATGTACATATCGAAAGAAAATCATCCATAACATGACTCTAAGCATAACTCATAATCATCATCCTGCATAAAAAGATACATGTCATCATACATATGCATATCATATCATATCAAAACATGGGATCTCCTCATATATCACATCATATATCATCTTGCAAAAGCATACATGTATCTGAGTACAATGATGTCAAAAATATACCGGCCACAAAGAGCCATCCAAAGTACAGTCCAAAATAACAATGTAACCAGTACATAAAATCTCTCAAATGACACTCTAGCCAGATGCTGCACCGCCATCACCCCCTGCTCCACCACTACCACCTGCACCACCCTCACCACCTCGTCGAGGAGGAATTATAACACCACTACTACTTTGTACCCTCTGTGATCGCTCTGATCTCGCCCTTCGCATCTGAGAGTAGCTCATAGCTTGCTGGCTAACCGACACAACCTGCTCATATAAACCTCGCCAGTAGTCAATCTCTCCCCCTGCCAGCTGCATCACACTCAATACTGCCTCCATCAGACCCTGTGCTTGTGCTCCCTCCAAAACCCAAACTCTATCCAGTAGTTGGATCACCCTATCAACCACATCATCTCTCTCTCGCCTCACTACTATCAACTCTGACTCCCATGCAAACAACTGAACATCCCTAGCTGCAATCTCTGCATCCCTATCCTCTAAATGTGCCTCGACTGCTATAAGTCAAGTATGCAAATATACTATCATGTACTCCCACAGGTCTTCCCCTCCTCCACCTACGACTCCCTCTCCCATCTCCATAGGATCCTCTCCTCCACCTATGGCTCCCTCTCCGATCTCCCTCACCTCCGCTCCCTTCCCAACATCCCACCCTCCTGCTCTAGCGACACCCTGTATCAAAGGACATTGTGATAGTTGCAATGGTTGCCTGCCTCTCTCTCTCTCTCCTCTGTAATTGACCCCCTCCACCAACTCCACCCCCAAAACCCCCACCCCACCACCTCCACCTCCTTTTGCTCCACCATAACCTCCCCCACCACCTCCTTCTCCCCCATCTCCTCCTCCTCCACTAGCACCACCTCCTCCTCCTCCATCCCTATCTCCTCTCCTCCTCCCTCGCCACCTCCTCTCATCCTCAAAAGCTAGTATCGGCTCGGTCGGATCTGAAATGCGTAGAATCAGATGCGCGGTACAATACTGCGTGTACTCCTCCATCACCCCTGCATCTACAATCTTTGGCCTCATCTGGCACGGTCTAGCCTGTAAGGTTCAGAACTCTGCCAAGGCCTGATCATATGGTAACACTGGTCCCCATTGAAATCTCTCCCGTATAGCCTGTGCATACTCACCTGACCCCCTCGGCAATCCCTGCCTCCATCCAAACTGCCTCATCACTCTCCCTGACACCTGTCTCTCTACAAGGTAGGGTGTGCAACTAATCAAAAAGTGTATCATAAATACATACGGTAGTGCCTCTGCATCATCCTCCCAGGGCTCACACTCGATATACAGCCTCCATATCACTGTATCTAAATGACCTAAAGCCCGTCACCAAAACTCTAACTTCTCCAGATGGGGTTGGCTCATCACCCCTCCATACATGCATACGTAGGGCTGATCTATCGCCTTGAATCTCAAACAGATGGGCCGAGTTACTGGCAAGTGCTGCCACACCCAAACATGTAGCAATGTGATCCCTACTCCTAGTGATCTCGCCTCTTGGTATGCAACCTCATATAGCTCCCTGTAAAGATGTGCTAACACACATGGTCCCCAGGCATAGCGGGCCCCCTCAGTCATCATATGCTGAATCACCTGGCCCCAACCAACAACCAGTCCATGTGAACGTCGATCGGGGCACAGTAAACCTCTGACGATCCCTGATAACACTGCTGGTAAAGGCTCATATAGTGCTACTATGTCCTCCCAGGTTATCGAACCATCCTTAATATATATATCATCCGCACAAATCCTCTGCACTACTGTCGTCCCTAGTCCTCAATCATAGGTCACTAGCTCCCCTCGAATTGGGATATGCAATATCCGCCACACATCCTTGAGGGTAACCATCATCTCTCCCATCTCTAGGTGGAAGGTACATGTCTCACTATGCCAACGCTCGGCTAGTGCTGTCATCAGTCCATGATTCGTCTGAATCACCAAAAGATACATCATATCAAATAACCCAATCGCAGCAACGCAATCTGTCTTGACCTCCATCAACTGCTCTCGCAACTGCTGTGTGATAGGATGTCACTCCCGCATCTATAAGACGGGAAGATCCTCCTACACACACACACATCAACATCACCATCCATTGTTTTGTTTCAAACTTTCTTAAGTTTCAACCTAGACTATCAACAGATACTTTGATCAAGTATCTTCGGGTCTCAACATGTAATAATTCATGGCAAACCTAGACTACAACAAACATTTATCATAATGACCTAGTCTTAACGGGGCTGCTATGATTCAAAACAACTCATCCATCCATCCACGCAACACAGGTATCAGGAGATATTTTTCCTAACACTGGGGCATCTTTTTCTGACAATCACACTATTTTGCTGACAAAAGCACTAAAAAACTACACAATTGCTCTAAAACCCAAATGCGCTAAAACCACTACACAACAACGCTATTCCAAAACAAACGTGCTAGAACAAACACATAATCACGCTAAAATAACAATAGCGCTATTAATACTACACAAATGCACTAAACCTATCCATAGCGCTAAAAATACTAGGCAATAGCGCCATTGTGACACAATAGCGCTATTCTAGGCGACAAAAGCGCTAAAACACAGTTTTAGCGCTATTGTCTTGATTGGACTTTGACGATTGCAAAAACATGTTAAAAATGCATAAAATACAAAATTCAAAATTTGCATACCGCTGGTCTGTAGTCATCTGGCCGCTGGAGTCGATGGATCCACTCTAGCTGATGATCTGCTATAGGCATAGGCATGATGATCACTGCTCACTCCTTCACCAAAAGTCACTGTCAGAGCTCCAAACTGCCAGGGAGATAGATGCAAATGAGCCTGTTTTTATCCCTCCCCCCTCATACATACCCTCCAGCCCTAACCCTAATTCACCCCGCTCACCGTCGTGGTCCTTGTGAACTTCCAATGCCTCTCATTTCTTCGTTTTACCCTCGTTTTCTCCCGTTCTTTCACCATTATTGCTAATTTCTTCTATTCTACCTCCCCTCCAATTCTCGTTCTTTTTCACGAGATCACCCGAATTTTCAAAAATTTATAGCCCATCTCTCGAGGGGGCATACCACCCACTAAATTAAACATTTATGGGTATATTTCTTCACATCTATTTTTTCTTTCTTTGAAACGACGCAATAAACTGCGTCATCTCAAAGAGGGGCAAATGTAGTCACATAAATCTATCCACTTAATTAAATGAATATTTACTCTTTATTTAATTATTTAACCATCAATAACTAGTTAATTAAATTAATATTTAATTAATTTATCCTCAACCTCTTCTCCTATTAATTAAATAAATTATTCAATTTATATAAATTAATTCATTAAGCCACACTCAAAATCAATTAAATAAATAAAACACATATTTATTTAATTTAACGCCCTTTCTTCTTTTAAATAAATAATAAAATATTTATTTAAAACCCTAAATTACCCTCCACTTGCATTCTCCTACAAATACAAGTTACAGCCACAATTGAAATAAATTAATTTTATTTTAATTAAAATACTATTTTCTCTCACCCACCAAATCCACTTATAATCCAAAATCCCCTTCTAAACTCTTCTAACCACTTTCTAAGTTCTTCTAATCATTCCTAATTAGCCTAAACCCATCCCCTAATTATTGTCACATTCCTAAGAAATCTGAAGTCACTTCTCAAAACCTCCAAAGTCTTTGAAAAGCATTTAAGGCTTTATGTATCCAACAAGCTAACGCCTAAAGTCTTCCAAACCATTAATGGTTCTTACATAACCATTTATGGCTCTTACATGACCATTAATGGTTAACTCAATTCACCTACATGATTAGAGAATTTCCCTCTAACTCAACCTCCATTTAACTCATGGGTCTCTTCAAGCATTCATTGCTTTGACCATGGTTATCCCCACTAACTCTTGCACAAGAGTTTATCCATTGGATAAAGGCATTATTCCTTGGATAATGGCTTTATTCATTCAACTCAAGGCTAACCTTACCTCCTAAGGTAACCCTCATGTCATCTCAAGCATTTAATGCTTATTCCCTTTCCTCTCAAGCCATCTCATGTTGACATTTGTCATCCTGAGATTGGGTTGAAAGCCTTCACATGGATCATAAACCCCTCAATCCTGGCCTTTGTTGAGATTACTCAATCTCAACCATCCATTTCTCTATTTTTCCTATAAATAGAGTCCATTCTTTCTTCAAAACAAGCTAGAGACCGTGAAATCTTGTATGCATATAATCTATAGTGAATTTAAGAAGAGCATTTTAGGAGCCATTTAATTTACATTGCTATTTTGGTTAAAATCAATAATAGCTTAATTAGGTGCTTTCTCACATTTAGCTTACACTTGTATAGTCTTTTTAACCATTTTCATAAATCTTGAATCTCCATAAGACTTCCATAGCAGTGCAAAAAGTTGAGGGCTACACTCATGTGGAACTTGGAGAGCAGAGGAACAAGGGAGGAGCAACTATGAACATGTTGGCAAGCATTTGGAGGAGTCTAGTGTCTTTCTTTTGTTTTTACATGCTTTCCATTATATGTTTGATATCTCTCTTGATATGCTTGCCTAGGATCATATTTTGTTTATGATACTAACACTAACGTTTGTCTATCTTGTGTTGGTGTGTTTCCTAACAATCCTTTTTGCAGAGCATCAATATGTAAAAGATATTCTCAAAAGGAAGGAACTGATTATGATGATACTTTTGCTCTGGTAGCTAGGATTGAGGTGAGATTATTTCTTGCTTATGTTGCCCATAAGAAATACAAGGTTTATCAGATGGATGTTAAATGCACATTTTTTAATGGAGATCTTGAAGATGAAGTTTATATTGAGCAACCAGATGGTTTTTCAATTTCAGATGATAAAAACATGGTTTGCAGGTTAAGGAAAGCGTTATATGGATTGTAACAAGCCCCTAGAGCTTGGTATGCTAGATTGGACAAATATCTTTTGAAGCTTGGTTTCACTAAAGGTAATGCTGGCAATAACTTATATTATAAGATCACCGATGATAACATATTGATTGTTGAAGTATTTGTTGATGATATCATTTCTGGATGTGAGGATAAATTATGTATGGAATTATCTGAAAATATGAAGAATGAATTTGAGATGTCTATGATTGGGGAGATGAAATTTTTCCTAGGTTTGCAGATTACTCAAAATGATAAAGGTATTTCCATTTGTCAAACTAAGTATGGTAGAGAGTTGTTGAAGAAATTTGGTATGGAAAATTCTAAACTGGTTGGTACCCTTATGGTTACAAGTGAGAAATTGACAAAAAAAGATGTATCAGCTCCAGTAAATCCTACAAGGTACAAATATATGATTGGAGGTTTGTTATATCTGACTTAGAATAGACTGGATATAATGAATGTTGTTTGTATTGTATCAAGATATCAGAGTGATCCTAGAGAGAATCATGAGTGTGCGATGAAAAGGATTTTCAGGTATTTGCAAGGAACAACTGAGTATGATTTGTGGTATCCTAAAGATGATGACTTTACATTATGTGCATATACAGATGCTAATTGGGATGGAGATGTTCATGACCGAAAGAGCACATCTAGTGGAGCTTTCTTTCTTGGAAAGAAACTTGTTTCATGGATCAGCAAGAAGAAATCATGTACTTCTTTATCTACAGTTGGATCTAAGTATGTTGTTGCTACTAACTGTACACAAGTTTTATGGATGAAGCAAATGTTGAAGGATATAAGGGTTGATTGTAATGAACCGGTAGTTATTCACTATGATAATTCTACTGCTATTGATATATCAAAGAATCCGGTATTTCATGCTAAGACTAAGCACATTTTTATCAAGTATAATTTTCTGAAGGAGAAGGTGGAAGCAAATGAAGTCAGACTGGTTTATGTGAACACTAAAGAGAAGATTGTAGATATCTTCACTAAACCTTTTCCTAAGGAATCATTTGAGTACCACATAGATGGATTGGAAGTTTTGCCCCTCTGGTAGAGATTTGAGTGATGTTGATTGGTATCAGTCTAGTATGCATTTATTAGTGCTATCATTCATTTTGGATTGATGTGTTGATGCTACTACTCAGGGGGATCTATGTGGTTCAGAGGCTTTATGATTTTTCTTAGATGTTTATGTCAATTTTCTAGCATTGACGTGAAAGGGAGAGAGATATATGTAAAATATAGAGTTTTACTGTGATATCATTCTCAGGTGGAGTTTGGTTTTTGATTCAAAACTTCATTGTCATATCTTCTTGGAGAGTTTGTTGGATGTCTTCCATTGGGGGAGACTTGTTTGACATTTTCTTGGCACTTGGATATTTTTCACATCTAGTGTTGCCATCAATGCCAAAGGGGGAGATTGTTGGCAATTTGGAGGAATTGATTATGTGTTGCATTGATATTTTGTCATTGATGTCAACACTAGTTGTTTTGATGTCTACCGGCTTCCGGTAGAGTGGTTGGACTATGATATCAATCTGGAGACCATCTCTGGTATTCTCAGATTCGGTCTGACTTGTGGTATTGGCTTGGATTGGTTATTCATGTGTTTCTGATGTGTATCACATTCAGTTGGTTCAGGATTTGATGATCTGGATGCTATCATTTATTCTAGTAAGCCTTTTGGTCACAGGTAAGGGTTTTACCGACAGTGCTTTGATGAATTCGATAAGTGGTTTTGGTGCAACTTCTAGAAGGTCATCAGGATGCTGATGGTTATCTTGTTCGTGTTCCAGTTGATCGGTGGTGTTTCATTTGGATTATGGCGACCTATTATAGGTCTGGTCTTATTCTGCTAGGTTATGGACTGGTTTGTGTAACGTCTTGGTTGATGCTCCCGATGCATCACCGGTTGGATTTATTGTTTGGATTATGTTGTTTCAGTCTTAGGATGACTTGGTTTATTGTTGGTTTGTGGGATTACGTAACAGATTTGTTGTATTATCTTGTAGGTGGTTGACCTAATTGTTCAGGTCCCGGGTTAGTATAAATATGATGTAAGATCTCTTTATAGATCGTGGTTTTATGGGATATAGGATTATCTATGTGTGAATAATATTGTAATCATATGTAGAGGTTTTGGTCAATCATAGGTGATCGAATTAGGTTTGTGAAAGAGGTTTAAGACCTTTGATATTGAGCTTAACTAGAACTGTACTCAAGCATTGGAGATGCTATTCTTGTAGTTCACTCATCTTTTCAAAATATTGTCTGGATTTATTTGTAGTTAGCGAGGCTCATTTTGTGATGATCAGTGTGCTCGAGACAATGTGCCTTCCTGCATGTGCAAGCCCCTCATATTGTAATCACATACTTGCTATAGAAGTATTATCTGACTGTGGGTAGGCTTCCCATCATGGTTTTTCCCTTTACCGGGTTTTCCACGTACAAACCTTGGTGTTATGTGTTATGGATGGTTGGTTAATTATTCTATAATTTATGCTTATTTAACTGTTACATCTACGATTTCGGTATTTGGTTTATGCTTTTGATAGAAGGTTATGTGAGCTTAAAGTTTTATAATCTATTGACAACTAATTCACGCCCCTCTCAGTTGTCCACCGGTTATCCTAAGATTCACTACTCCATGGGGTACATTTTGTTGGGTTATGATGCCTTTTGGGTTGAAGAACACAGGAGCTTCCTATCAACATGCTATGAATCTCATCTTTCATGACTACATGCATAAAACCTTAGAATATTACATTGATGATATCGTAGCTAAGTTCATATCTCATCAAGACCATGTTAAGATCCTTTGTCTAGTCTTTGAAAGATTTCATAAATACAACATGCACTTAAACTCTCGAAAATGTGTTTTTGGTGTGGATAGTGGAAAACTATTAGGGTTCATAGTTTCACATCATAGTATTGAGGTGGATACAAAGAAAATAGTTGTATAGTTAACATGCCACCTCCTAGAAACATCTCTCAATTGAGAAGCTTGCAAGGAAGAATTCAATCCATTTGTAGGTTTGTTTCACAAATTGTGGATCAAAATTTCCCCTTTACTCAATTTCTTAAGGAAAACATCACTTTTCAATGGAATGAGGATTGTCAATGAGCCTTTGAGAATTTGAAAACTTATTTGGATAATCATCCTTTCTTACAACCCACTATTCCCACTCAACCCTTTCTTATATACACAACTCCTTCTTCTCATTCTCTCGTAGCTTTATTGGCACAACATAATAGTGATGGTAAAGAATGCTCGGTCTATTATACAAGCTGCACTTTGCTCGATTGTGAGGTATGATATACTGCGATAGAAAGACAATATATTGCTCTTGTTTTTGTAACCCAGAAGTTAAGACACTATCTCTTGAATGCTGAGATTCATGTTATTATCAAATTCTATGCTCTAAAATATGTCTTTTCTAAAACTGATATCTGAGGATGTTTAGCGAAATGGGTTATGATGACTAAATTTGACCTTAAATTTGTCCCTCAAAAGGCAATTAAAGGACAAGCATTAACCAACCATTTAGCTAATGCACCTTCACCTCTCACATTACCTAATCAAGAATCTTTTCTTGATGAATTAATTCTTCCTATTGATGTTAATAAGACAGGAATAATATTTTGATGGATCTAAGTGTTGAATGGGGTCAGGAGCTGGTGTTATTTTAATATCTCCTATCGAAAAACCTATCCTTTTGTCCTATCGTCTAAACTTCCTTTGCACTAATAACATCATTGAGTATGAAACCCTTATTGTTGGTCTTAGGGTGGTTTTATCTTTGAATATTCAACACTCACATATTTATGGTGCACAATTGATTATAAGACAAGTTACATGAACTTATCAGGCTAAATAAGATAAATATCACAATACTATGACTTGGCCTTATCATTGTTAGAAAAGTTTACCTCTTACACCATGGAGCCTATTCCCCAAAAGGATAATCGACATGCAGATGGTATGGCATGTGTCGCTTCTTTTGTATCTCTTGAAAATCCTTTAGTAGAACTAAATTTCACTATTCACAATCTTTCTTCCCCAGCTATTATTAGTAATCCTAATGAAGTGGCTTATTGTTGTGCTATAGATTCCAATGAATGGTACTCACATATCTTACAATATTTGACCGATGGTACTTTTCCAAATTCTACGAGTAAAAATGCTAGGGCTAGGATTCATAATCTAGCTGCGAGATACATTATCCTCTCTAAAGTTCTTTATAGAAGAGGTTATAATGATCTTCTCCTTCGTTGTCCCAAAAAAATTGAGATCTCGATTGCTCTCGAGGAGGCACATTCAGGTGCTTTTGGAGGGCATTTCAGTGGTAAATCTTTGGTTCAAAGGTTGCTTCGAATGAGATACTATTGGCAAACCATGGAAAAATATTCATTTGCATTTGTTAAGAAGTGCCATCTATGTCAGGAACATAACAATTTGATCCATGCTCCTGCACAAGAACTTAGGTCACAAGTGGCCTCTTGGCCCTTTTCTTTCTGGGGTTTGGATCTTATTAGTTAAATTTCTCCTCCTTCATCCCAAGGACATACTTTTATCATTACTACCATTGATTATTTTATGAAGTGGGTAGAAGCAGTTCCTCTTCAATCCACTATCAATGAAGTAATCTGTCAATTTCTCTTAGAAAACATTATTTCTCAATTTGGTAAACCTTCCACTTTGATTTCTGATAATGGTGCCCCATTCAAGAACAAAGATGTGAAGAAATTTCTTGAGAAATATTATATTCAACATCACTTTTCTACACCTTATTATCCTCAATCTAATGCTCAAGCCGAAGCTTCTAATAGGATTATTAAACAAATTCTTTGTAAGGATGTAAATAAGCATGGTAAGGATTGGCATACTCAGTTGACCTATGCTCTTTGGGACTATCAAACAAGTGTTTGCATAGCCACGAGTACTACTCCTTACAATATTGTTTATGGTGTTGATGCCATTACGCCTTTAGAGTTAGAGATTCCCTCATTGAGAATTTATCCTAAAGGGATAGTCGATGATGACTCTTATCGAGAATAATGCTTTCAACAACTTGAAATGCTCGATGAAAAAACCATAAATGCTCTTGAACATATTTAATCATATCATAAGTCCTTGTAACAAAGTTATAATGACAAATTTATTCAACATTACTTCTTTGTGGGTGATTAAGTGCTTTATGAGAATCAATGCAACATGAATGCTTTACCTAAAGAAAAAGGGAAGTTTAGCCTGAACTGGCTTGGACCATACATCATCACTGAAGTCTATGGATCAGGTGCTTATAATATAGAGGTTATGGAAGGTACGCCTCTTAAAGGACCTATAAATGCTATGCACCTTCGTAGATACTATGCCTAGATATATTCTCTCTTCTTTTATTTCTCTCTCTTCAATCTTAATTGTATTATTAGCATATCTTCATTAAAGCATGCAGTGTTAAATTATTGTTATTTAATCTATATTTATTCATTCTTGACAAACATCTTTTAAGTTTTGATTGTCTTGAATTCATTATGTAAATTTTTAGGAATTTACATTTGGTTATGCTAGCTTATCATGCAATTTTCTTTATGTGTTTGAGTTAAGATGCATCCTGTTGTGTTTAATTAAGTCCTTAATTAGACCACATTAGTCATGTAGTTTAACTTAAAAACATTTCTACATCATCACTTGTTGTATTTAAGTAAAAACTTAGTTGTTTACTTAGATCACATATGTATCAGTTTAATCATGGAGTATTGAGCAATCAATAACATAAGAATTAAACTAGACATACATGCACATTTCCAAATTGTTACTTTTAACCAAAGCAATATAACACATTGTTTTGTAATTAAAGGAACACATTTGACACAAAAGGATCATCATCACACACACACACACACACACACACACACACACACACACACACACACACACACACACACACACACACATCATCATCATCATCATCAAAATTTTTAGGTACATCGTTGACCACTAAATACAAAATGTGGCTTCTATACATCATCACCATCTATGGATGGTGGCTACCTAAGCCCTTTGGCCCCTGTCATGGTGGTCCCATATGTATGTAGCGGTGGGTAAAGGATTGTGAGCGACTCCTAGATGATCTCCTCCAATCTCAGTCTATAACTATGCCCTGATACATGGCTGACTCCATCCGAGCCTCTAATAGCTTGCGTTGTAGATGCTCCCTCTCCTCTCGTCCAAGCTCTATCTATATTCGTATTGAGTAAAAAAGATCCTCATGTCATCCTACAATCCTCTAGGGTCTATGTATGATCTTTGAAGACCTAGGAATACATGATGCAGTGACGATGTCGAACAATGTGTGCTGGATAAGAGCTTGCCATCCTTGGATATCGACTGTAGAAGAGAGAATAAGATTAGTTATATAAACATCAACTTTAAATTTTTAATTAAAATAAAAATGAATCCCTACTTGGGTGGCCCTCCTACCAGTGTGAACTGGATATGATAGGGGTCTGTGCCACAATCATCTGTGGTCTAGAGCCACTCCCCTCTCCATGCTTGTAGTGCCTCAATATCTCAAGATGTAGGCCTGTCAGAGATGACCGATGTAAGCTCAAGATAAACCTCTCTAGATTTCTCCTCCACATCTCTTGTCACATCTTCCTCTCTATCCTCTACTGTTGGAGGATGAAGGGCTATGGTGTGAGGGTCTATGTGATTGAGGGCGTCCTCCTCCTCCTCATCATTATCCTCTTCATCATCCTCCTCCCCACCATCCTCATATTCATCATCATCCTCCTCATCCTCTTTCTCATTCGCACCATCATCCCCCTCCTATCCTCCCTCCCCCTCGATATCAACCTCCTCTTGATATCCCTCATCTCTCTTATCCTAGTAATCTTGAGTATCCTCAAGATGCTCAGAGGCCTCATGATCATCATTGTGTGAATCAACTCCTCTCATCCATGGATCAGGATTCCCCCTCAAATAGTCTAATGGGAATATGGATCTGGGGTAGTTCCTATCCCATCATGTGATGTAGTTGTGTTGCACTCCAACATCATCATTGAATGGAACCGCTATGCTTGTATCCTCATCATCTGAATCTGTCAGCTCTATCTCATCAATGGTAGGCTTAGGGATTGCTCCTAGTCTCACGGTGGCTCAAGAGTGTCATAGATAGATTGATATGGCTAAAGGAACACCCTAATCTAAACCAAAATGTCACCTCACTTGATCAAAATATAATGGGACAATGATATAGTTGTGACGACCCTTTAAGAAGTGATTCCTCTGCATGAGGTGAAGTCGTCTCTACTGATTTGGCCAAGTGGCCATTCACTGGTATGACTTGTTGGTTCACATTTTATCATTTACCAAACATTAGAATAAAATATCCAAGGATACTCTACCCTCTCTTGAACAAAATCACTAAGTGTACCAAGATTGCGAGATAGACCACACGACAACTCCAAGGTTTATATGTGCGAACGAGCGACTTTGTGTTGGACAACTACCTTGGTTATGTATGCTGAAATACAAAGGGGACTTATGCTTGGCTTGTTAAATTCACAATGAAGATCCATTGTTTGGGTTTTGAATCACGGACTTCAAGAAAACTAAAAAGGAGATAAGATTTTAGAAGTTCTAATCTATTCCTAAGAATTCAAGAGACGATATTGACCAGGTGAACCCAATAACAATACTTTGCTTCGCCACACTAGGACAACTACACAAAGTGGGTGCAATATTAAAGGGGATGTGCTTATGATTTTCACATCATGAATAATTATCATCAAATCAAACAATATTCATCCAGAAAGAAGTTAAGCATCCAAAAAGTAGGCTCAAACTAACTTTACACAATGAACAAAAAACATCTGTTCATCAAAAGTATGAGCGAAGATTCACCATAATTCAATACTTATTAGATCTTGCATTCGTCTAACATACATGAAATAAAATCTAAACTATGATGAGGGATAAGAATCATGCAAACTCCAAAATAAGAGAAGTAGTCACCATCAATTTGAATAATGCATTACTTATTACTTTGGCAGTCATAAGCAACAATTTGCTTATCTCAACATGTTTTGCAACATGCTCCCATGATTTACAAATGAGGGGTGAGCTGAATTTATAGGCTCTCCAATTACAATTCAATGGTCAAGATTGATTTCAAATCAACAGTTGAGATTACAAAATAAAACCCTAATTAGGGTTTGTTACAACTAACTCCCTCTCAACCAATGAGAAAATTACACTTGGGGACACTTGTCCTTCTTGCTAAATATAAACCAATAATAAAATAGAAGGTTGTTGCATTGTGAAGTGTGCCTTCTAGAAGCTTACGTGGATAAGTCAGGTTCACTGGACCTAGACATGTTGACTTGGAACAATCTGATTGGTTGGAAGATGACACGACGCCACCTCAATGTGTTGGATGTCCTCCTTGAATTCTCCAATTTGTCAAGAAATTATCTAAGTATGGACATATGTTTGGAATGCTCTTCTTGTCACCATCTGATTCTAGTCGGGAGCTTGTCTTTAATTCTCCAGGAAATGAAATCCTTCAAGAAGTTATCCTGATTGCCTCAATAGGTCTGGGATTGTAGATGAAACCCCCCAAGAAGTCAGAAATTTATTTAATTTTTGTATATTTTCACCAAGTTTGAGGAATTTTCTTTCTTAATGCCTTGAAATTATTTTAAGTGCCTTGAATTTGGAAAAAGGATTTCTTTGTGCTTTCACCACAATGGAGGAAATTGGAATTTTTCTATGAAATATTTATTGTACTTAGCCAAATTTTGGCAGTTCATTTTGTAACACCTTCATGCGGACCTTTCAACATTTAGCCAAATTTTGGCCATCTCTATGCTTAGACGAACCTTGCTTGTGTATTTCTCTTCAATTCTGAATCTAGCTTGAAACTTTATTTTTGTTATATGCGATGATCTCGCCTCAGCTGTCATCTATAATCTGCAAAATTTAAGGGATTAGGTTAGAATTTTCATTTTGAGTGTATATTTCGAGGTTTTGATGGCTAGTGAACTCTGATTTTCAACACTTAGAGTTTTGGATAGGTTTCCAACACTTAGGAATTTAGGAATTTTAAAGAAAAACCTCGAAATATGGATTGTTTTAAAGATTTTGGGACTGATTTTGGTCAAAATCAGACGTAAAAATGAATATCAAGTCCTAAATTTTGCTAAGTAAATGCCAAAATCAGATTTAAAAGGTAGAAAATGAAAGAGAAAGGGAGGAAGTTGTGACAATATAATTCTCTCTTCTAGGATTTTATAAAAAACTAGGTCTAAAACCTTGAGAATCTGCCTTGAAAACCCTTTTCACCTTCAACATAAAGACAAGAAAGAAGTAGGAAAGTGCTTCTTGTCTCAGAAAATTTGGATTTATACTTGAAATGTCCTTGAAATATTCTTGAAAGTCTTTGAAATCCTCTTGAAATTTGTGCAAACTCTCAAAACTTGTTGAAAACTCTTGAAACCTGCCAAGAAAAACTCTTAAAGTTCTCCTCAAGTTCGAACTTTCATAATGAATGAAATGAATGAATGATTTTCTATTTGTACAAATTCCTAAGTAGTTCGAATTTTGCAATTGGCAACATAGTTGGTCTTTCTAAATTCAAACTAGTCTTGTTTCTAAATTCATTCCACTCATCGAACTCATTGAGAAAGTTGTCATTTATAATTTCAGTTAAGTTTGATCTCCTTTGAAAAGTTCTAATTTCAAATCAAGTCTAAGTTTAGTTTAAGGAGAAAGTTTATATTTTCACTTTGAGTTCATGAATTGAACTCTATCCTTACTTATTCCCAATATTGAAACTTTCTAAAAACCTTTTTTCTTTCCCTTAGTTCAAACTTAGGCATTTATTTCTTTGACAACTAGGTGGACTTCATGGGAAACTTTCCAATGTTGGCAAACTTTGTAAATTTCCCTCCTTAGCAAATGACTTCAAATTGTTTCCTTGGGCGGACTTGATGAGATTCTCTCTAGAAGGTGGTAGACTTCATCAAGCACATTCCTTTACTTTATGGTAGATTTTACTAGAGATTTTCCTTATTTTCTTCTAGCCTGGGCGAGCTTTAGCCCTCTCTTTCCTTTAGCAAAGTTGATGAAGTGTCTTCCTTAGGTGGACTTGGCAAGATTCTTTCCCATCTTCACAACACATTCTATCCATGCAAGGTGGACTTCATGGGAAACTTTTCATTTATGGGCGAACTTGGCAAAAAAGCTTTCCATCTCAAGGCGGACTTTACACATTCTCTCCCTTCTTCATGGCGGACTTGAACAAAGTCATGCAAGTTAACCCTTCACCCTAGGTGGACTTTGAACAACATCTTCTAGGCTTGGGATGCACTTGCCTTATTTCTTTCCTTAGCAAGAGGGCGGACTTCATGAAACCTTTTATGCATCCAAGGCTGACTTCACATAAAGTTTTCCTTTCTAAGGTGGACTTGGACCTTTCATTTCCTCAATGTTGAATTTATGAATTACTTTCCTCATCACATCGGACTTTATGAGAAACTTTCCTAGCTACTGGGCGGAGTTGATAGATTTATTTCCTTACTCACAACGGACTTGGAGAAAACTATTCGTTGATGCAAATCAAAGCTCTTCTTCATGCCAAAATCAGAAACCACTATCCATTATGATCACTTCATGAAAATTTTGTCTTTTGTTATTTTAAAATATAAAAATTTCTCTTCATCCTGCCATTGAATCCATTCTTATCTCTACAATTTTAGGAAGTTGATGCCCTTTCGACTAAATTTGAATTTTGAACAAGAATTTCAATTATTTTTACTAAAATTTTGAGCCAAAAGTGCAAACCCTAGATCCCCTTTCCAAAAATAGAAAAAGAAAGATTCCCTAAAAAATAGGAATAACTTTCTAAAAATAGTAATTCCAAGGATCGTGCTCAAAGTGCCAAAAACGAAACTTCCTAAAAAAATAGGAAAAAACAAAAAATAAAAACTTTTCAAAAATAGAAAGTTGTCCAAATTGACCCAAATTGATTGCATTTTTCGTCCTTTGAACCCTCTAAGCACATTGATGGCGTCAAGACACTGTTCAGACTGTGATTTACTCAACTGACTCTAACTCCTCATTGCAAAAATACTAGTGATTCGTAGTTGCAACGCCAAGGAAAAACCCTAGAAAGCAAAAATAGGGGGTCCCCATTTGCAATGGGACGATGTGTGAAAAGGTCATAACACAACCTCCACACAATATCATCTGGTCTCAATCTGTCAATGGTCACTCTCTAATATAACAGATCACCCCTCTACCATGGTCTAATGAGTGGATAAGCATATGACCTAGGCTAGTCAACATCCAAATCTACTAGACACTGTGCTGGCCTGGTACATGTAATATGCTCGGACATCCAGACCTGTAGAAGGGTGCAAGTCATCAAACTCATTCCCTCCCCATATAAAAAATCTTCCAGATCATGGTAGAGATGGGCCAACATGCTCTGTCCTCATGAGAATATAGTGCACTGCTCCTCCATCGCATGGATGACATATGTAAGGTCCTTGTGCATGTGACTGCCTCATCCATTAGGGCATATGGTTAGCCCCACTGTAGCTATCATGAATCTCCTCACAAGTGGAACCCTGCCAGTAGGGTGAAGTATCCAACTAATGAGGATCCGACCCTTTGTCTTTGCACGCATGGGTCTGCCAATACAATAAACCTGCTCTCTCCTCAAAGCTGTCAATGTGCGATCTGTCTGATATCTAATCATCTATCCTCTAATAGGGAGTTTGAGAATGTGGTACACATCCTCTAGTGTGACTCTCATCTCCCCTACGGGTAGGATGAAGGCAGATGTATTCAGATCCCATCTCTCCATCAGGGACATGAGCATCGTCATATGAAGCTTGATGGAGGGCATATTGCACATATACCATAGGCCCACTGCCTCAAGAAGCTGTTGATCCTCCTGTGACAGTCGTGAAATATGGCTCCTCATATTTTGATATGTGAGGCCAGCAGTATGCTCTCGCATGTACGACAATATTTGCAAAATCGACAATCATGAATTGGTAATCCATTCCAAATCTGAATCAACTAACTCATCACCTATCACCCGATCTTGTGCATGCCTTTGGTCAAGGACCAGGGCACCATAGTAGGACTAGGATGCCCTAATGGGACCATGGCACCCTTGCTAGGGGCAGGTGCGGATAAGGGTTTCCTACCTACTTAGAAAGTCAATGCGGTCAAACAAAAAGTCAATAGAAAGTCAACATGCAGTTGAGTGGACCTACCTCGTCAAGTGGGGCATCCTCGATCACGGTGCATTGTAGAATCTCCATCCGTGTGGATATCTTAGGTCATCGTTAGGATATTTTCAATGCTATGTGGGCTCCTCTTCTGCAATATGAGAAAAAAGTGTGAAAGTGACAAATCGAAATGTCATTTTCACTATTTAAAGGTATATACTTTTATTTTTTTCAAAACCCTAATTCTCCTTCTACTTAATTATTCATATCTTGAGTTAGGGAATTTTGATTTCTGCATCATTGGTTGCGTTGGAATCCTGTTTCAGTTCTCTTTCTTACCAAATGTTTCATGATGTGCTTTGATCTTGTATCAAGCTTCGTTGTGAGAATTTGTCATCACTTCTTTTCACAATTCGATGTGGTAAACATGATACCTTGTTTCAACTCACTAATTAGCAAGCTGAAACAAGGGGACATATAGCTACCTATGAAATTCATCATTTACTTAGTAAGCATTTAGGTGATTTTGCAATTTTATCTAACAATGTGGTTTTGTAGGATGCGGTTCCTAACAAGTGTACTGCAGATACTGTTGGGGGTTCGTCTGACACCTTATGGATATATCCTTTTTCATGAAATGTTTACTTTCTTGTACTTTAGCTTGTATATCAACATAGTGTCATATGACCGCTAAAGTGGGGCTAAATGTAGCGTCGTAAATTGTACACGCTTAATTGGGTGGTACAATTTCACGCTTAGGTTAGCACCCACCTTAGTGTGTTGCATTTTGCATTTTAAATTCCCTTTAAGCATTTAATTAATTAACTTTAATTAAATATAAAGTCCTCTTTTTTATCACTTCACAGATTATAAAATTGGGCCCTTAATCTTAAGTGTGCCCCTTTTAATTTTATCCTTTTAATCAATTCATCACAACCATGATTAAGTCCTATTTGGCCCTTTAAGGCCCGATTTCGCATATCTAAACACCTCGAATTGTCACACTGATCTAGAATTGACTTTGTAATCATGATATAATGCATCTCTAAAAATTTGAAAAAAAGTCGACCAGACCAAAGCGAGCATTTTGGTCCCAACTTTTTTCCCCAAATTTCGGGATCATGTTTTGGTGGTATTATAATATTTAAATCCAAGTTTGTGCAAAAATATATCAATTCTATGTCGGCCTTTGATAAAAAAAAGTTAGGGTTTCAGATATATAGCCTTTTCTTTCCTCATTTGAAGGATCCAATTCTCTAGCATTTGAAGGAGCCTCTTGTGAAGTGAAAGTATAGGTTTTGTGAAGTCTTCAATTAACAAATCAAGCATTCATCAAGTCTCCATCAACCATTTTTATCATCAATTGAAGCTTTGAAGATATTGAAGAATAATAGGAGATCACCGACTGTTGATTGGCTTGTACCTCTCCCTTAGGGTTTAGTATGGTTTCATGTTATTTTCATGTCTTCAAATGAGTTTCACAACACTTATTTTCAGATATACATTATTGCATTTGTGATTTGAAGCATTCTCATTTACTTTTAGGGTTTATACCCAAAAGCATAGGGTAGAAATCTAATTCTTGCATTTTTAGCTCATTTAGGATCTTATACACACATAAGCTTCTAGCACACACACATTTCAATACATTATTGGCTATTTGTAGTGGTGGAAATTGCCAAAACAAGGGATTTGAATAAGTCAAAACCTTATATAGCCACACAAACACCATTTTTCAAGTTGCAGGTAGGAATCCGATAGACACATGATCTTAGGGAAAGCCAAAAACTGCAGGTACATACCCAAATTTGAAAGAAGGTCCCAAATCTCTAGAACGGGAGCACCCAATGCTTTGGTCTAAGACCAGAGTGCCCAACACCCTAACCCTCTGCATTTTGGTGATTTCTTTGGCAGTTCAATGTCTCAGGACTTCAGGTTGCAGATTCCAGAAGGTCAGCTCAATATAGTCTCAAAGACCAGAGCGCCCAGCACCTTGGTTCGACTCAATTTTTGGTGACAGGTGCACATCTGAGCTCCATTCCCTATTCTGTAGTTTGTGTCTCAATTTCCTAGTTTTGTATTTTCTGTTATTTTAGTTTATGTTATCAATTTTGTTAATCTCTTAGCTTACTTTGTCATTTTCTTGCATTTTAATCATCTCCTCTTCATAAGCAACAAAGGAATAGAAACCCGAAAGATATTCTTTGACTCTCTTTCATAAGAAGTCAAAGTGAATTATCTCCAAAGGAGCTTTCATATTCCAATCTGTGAATGAGAGTGGGATTAGGTCCTAATTCACTTGATTCCACTTTCATCCTACACACTAACAAGTATAAAAATGCTCAAATACGTGCTTAACATATTCTCCCATTATCTATTCACTAAAACTTGATGGATTTCCTAGATTGTTTTTTTGAAAATGCTTTAAAGTTAAAAAATGAATCAAAGACTCTTGTTTGAGAAAACACACAAATGTGTAACTAAAAAGAACATAAATTAAAGTCAAAACATAATAAGCTCTACAAAAAGATGGATGCAACAATAAACCAACCAAATCACTATTTACTAACTCCAAAAGTTGTGAGGCTCTCCAAGATTTTCCCTTGTCAAACTTCTTTGGATTCTTGCCAAGAATGAATCCCTAACAAATACTATTGAAAAAATGAACGGTAGGGAAGCCTAAAAACATGTCAAGTTGATTGAACTAATGCAATTAGTGATAGTTCAAGTGTCCAAATTGTTGATGCCATAGATTTCTCATTTCATCTAAATGTGTAAGAAAGGTTGTCAAAGAAGAGTCGTGAGAAATGTAGGAAAAGTGAGAGCCTCGACTAATTATCTATTTTTCCTATGGTAATATATATCCACTATATACTTCATTGATAACCATTGTGTTTGAAGTGAATTAAAATTGTTTCCTAGAACTTATATGGGTGATCTAATAAACAAAATGTAAACCAGTTGACAAGGAAGGCACGCATAAAACATCTTGAAATTTCTCGTCACCAACATCAACACACCCTCTTCCAAAAACCTTGTATAGTGAATCATTACCCATAAGTATGTCACACACAATCAATGGTTCAATGGGTGAGATATTTTCCTATGTATTGGCCATGTGGTGAGAAGCATTTGAGTCAATAACCCAAGTGTCAAGTTGTGGTGCTACTACAACAAGGGCTTTTCACTTTGCTTTCCCCTTACTAGAACCTATGACCTTTTAAAATTTTCTTCATGAATCCTACTTTGCTAAGTTTTTTTTACTAAATATTATTTTCAAGAATATGGGTGATATGAGCTATTTATTTTTGTAGGCACTTATGCTTGTCATAATTGTATTTCTTAGAAAAAGGTACACTTAATCTTTTCCTTCTTAAACTTGTCATCTTTAGGAGAAAAGGTTTCGGGGGCTAAATTTGTGGATGCTGAATTGTGATCTAGTTTCTTCTCTCCTTGGTTCTTTTGTTTCTTATCATGTTTGTCAAAACCTATAGTTCTTTGATTTATAGCTAAGACACGAGACTTAGAAGGTTTTTGGTGCCCATCTAAACTAGCTTATTTTACTCCGTGAATTCATTACAAAACACATCAAGAGAAGGCATTGTGTTGGAGGTTCCCAAATCACTTTTTATAGAATAAAATGTAAAAACAAAGACTAAATAGTTTGAATCAAGTTTAGAGAGAGCATTGAACATCAATTGCTTATCTTCCTTCTCGATCCCACATTGTTTCAATTGCTATCTTATGGCTTTTAATTTAGTAAAGAAGTCTTGAATAATATCAAAACTAGTAAAACTTAACCTTATGAGTTCATTCTCCAATTAATGACCTCTTAAATCATTTTGCTTATCAAAGAGCTTTTTCAATATGGTCCATACATAGTTTGTTATACAAGTAGATGCAATGTAAAAAACTAAAGTAGGAGATACAATCATACACAAGGTTTCAAATGCTTCATCATTGTTATTATGTTATGATTTTTCTACATTAGTAACATGTTAAGTTTCAAGTCCTATTGTTGCCCTATACAGCTATAATTTTTTCAAGTAAATTATCATTTTTTACCATTCCAAATAGTTATACGATATTAAAATTATAAATATTACTTGATCTATTTTAAGAAAAGAATATATTGCTTGTTAGTGCATTAGAAAGAACGCAAAAATATAAGGAGACACACAAGGCACCCCCCTTTTCCACTAGTCTCAAAATTCATCTACTAGGTATTATAATGTTGACACTTTATGATTAGTGTGATTATAGAGGTTTTACCATATTTGAATATTCATTAAGCCAAAAAGGCCAAAAAAATCAACTTTGATACAAAATGAACTTATTACAAAATCTAGAAAAAAATAGTTGTATGATTATGTAGTGCTCTTCAATAACTTTCCAATGTTTATTCATTTAAAAAAAAACAAAGATGTAGGAGAAAAATTATAATCTATTAGAAAAAAAATGTAATAACTAGCTTCAACCTACAATGTATAGAGAAAAATGACAAAAATTCTAATTACAACCTCTATGGATGGAGAATACACTTCACCAACTTTCCTTCAACTATTTGTTTGTGAAAAATTGACTCAAGAAAAAATATATGTTAAAAAAAACAAAAATTATCTACTTAGGCTTTTAAAACCAAGCCTTAGCAGCATTTGGGCAACTCATAGGCCTGACCATGACAATTTTTCCCTACCTACTAGCAACTTAATGGAGGCGGCCACAACATCTTTGGTGGGTTTGAAGCCCCTTAAGCATACACAACACTACATGTTCTTAGCTTAAGTGTTTGGCACTTGTGTCACTTGGCCTTTAGGCTGAGGGTGCTTAATAATTTTTTAAAAAACTACATATTGCATCTGTACAAAAAGAATTGTTTCAAGTTCACCTAATAACAAAAGTAAACAAATTTTAAATGTAAAATTAGAGGATTATGGTCCTTCTAGACACAATTGTGAGATCCTTTTGGCCTTAAAAGTGTCTTGTTTGTCAATTTGAGCTACAAGCCTCTGTTTGCTATTGTGTCATACAATGTCTAAATCAAATAAAACAAAAGTTAAATTCACCCTTTCTCAAGTCACTCAAACTCATTAAAACAATAAAAAATGCTATGAATTTAATTAAAATAGCTACAATAACCATATCTCACAAAAAAACACATGCAAAAATAAAGATTAACGTATCTTCATAATTCCTTTTTTGATTCTCCAAAACATTTAAAAATACAAGGAAGAAATACATGAATTTACAAAATCATACAAAGAAAAAAAAACAAAAAAAACCCTAATCTTTCAATAAAAAACTCTCAAAATTAAAGCTCTAATATTGTGTTAAAAGTTTGAAACAAATGCATAGCCAAAAAAACAATAAAATTGTAAATGAAAAGCACAATTATAGACTAAACAAAATTGCATTAAAAGCTCATAAAGAGAAGCTATACAAAAAGGAAGAAAAAGTACAAACTAGGTAGACTCCGGAAAATGGTCGAGGTCACAAATCCAACAATAAAGTGACCCCCAAACAAACACAATATACCTAAGAAACCTTAAACACTTTCTTAATAAAAGTGTTTAAAAAACATAGAACACTAGGAAAAATAAAAACCTACACTAACACTTCTTAGTCTACAGAATTTAATCCAAAAAAAAATCTTCTAAAGAATGTGTTTTTCCAATTAACATATTTGGTGTGCAATATAAACCCTGTGGGGACTGTTTGAAGATAGTTTGCATTTTAATAAAATCAATTTAATGCTTTAAATCAATATTTAGTTGAAACTTACTTTTCCATAAGATGATTTGGGAAAAATACAATGCTTTATAAGTATTTGCAGAACACTTGGTGATCACCAGATGAAAAATAATGTTTTATATATGTTTGTTGTGCATGTTATGGATTAAATTATTTTACAATAGTTTTGCCTGCAATTTCTAACATTTTTTAACAATTGCATGGGACCCTAGTTGTTTTTGGTTTAAAAAGCATTCACCAAAAGGCTATTTCACCTTGTTTCTTGAAAATTTGTGACAAATTTATCATAGGTAATCAACATTTGGTTTTCATCCAAAATAGTGGTGACAACCTGGCTCAATTAGTTATGCCCTCTACTAACCTGCTATAGCCTCACAACCTAAAGAAGAATAGGGGCACACATTACTGATCCGATAACTGAGTATACAATGGACCTCCTCTTATTAAGGCCATTTGAGGGAGTAATAAAAAATCCCTTTGAATAGAGGCTCATAGAAATCCCTTGAATAAGTATACAAATTACCTCTCCGATTGGAGGCAATAAGATTTTTGAGTGGCAACATAGCAGACCCTTTTAGATGAGAGGAAATACAATGAATGAGGGTGTTACAAAATTGACCATTTTAGAACGGTCCAATGAGGTGTTCAATCAAAAGAGAAAATTACTAGTTTAGGTTTTCATGTCATTGCCTAGGCCAACGCACACTTTTGTTTTCATGCTGATGATCTTTCAACTCTTCAAATCTATCTGTAGATGCTGAAATTTCATGAATGACATTGGTGATCTTTGGAAAGCCATCTAAGCCTATTCCTCTAGCTATTCTCTATAGAATTCTCCTACCTTATTTTTTGCTAGAAATACATTTTTGTGCTGTTTATATGAACAGATGTGCAAACTAGCTAAACCATGTCAAAGATATCTTTGGAATACAGTTCACTTTCTGAATCTGTTGTGGCCACATCTGCCATATATGCAAACGTCACATTCAATCCGGAACAGTCCCATTGCTATAAAGTTTTGAAAACAGAATGTGTGAAAACATTTTTGGGCTTCCACACATCTGGACACTTTCTAGCTTATTTCAACGCATTTCAGTTATGTATAGTAATAAAATTCTATCTTAAGCTCTTACAAGTCTAGGAGTAATCTGTTAAATGAAGAATGATACTCAAGGGTCATACAAACCTATTATAGTTTTCACAAATGAGGTACAAGGTGAATGAAGTAGATATAAATTAAGACCGGGTCCAGTTTGGATCAACATTAAGAATTTTCTAAATTAGTAAAGAATGATACTATTCCATTATAAATTACCTTCGACACCAATTGCTTCTGAACAAAAACTTATATTTGACATTATATTACATCTTTGAATATGCACTGACGTAAAATGAAATTTAATTAGAAATACAACAAAGTTAGATATCCTTCAATTTCTTTAAAGGCTTGCTGAAATGAATGTGGCCATTTCTTGTTGCTTCAGACTGTCTGCAACATGAGCCACAACTCCAGCTCCGGGATAATGTAACCACTCCTGTTTTACCTTTAGAGAAATTTAACTTTGATTAGCAGTTGTAGAGATAATCAAACCATTACATTTCTTTAATTAAAAAGCCTTCAAAACCAGGAAATATGTACAATTGAACATTTTTGTCAACCATAGGAAAATGATAGGCATGAAAAGACAAAAGTTACCTGACAAGTGATGTAATTATAGCATTTGTATACTTGTCAATCAAAGATGTTCATGTGCACAAACCACATGAAATTTTACCTCAATTTTAAGATACGTTTATGCACAAGCTTTCTAAAACAGGTGCCATGTCTGATGTCTAGCACTAGAAATCAAACCAACAAGTAGGTGGCAGCTCATTCTCCAGATATTTTTTGTGTCTAGGAGACTTCGCTTTCAGTTGATTCCATGCTTCAGTTTGCTTCTCATATTTGGTGTTTTGGACAATGTCAGAGTATTGGTTCTCAGGGTTGTTCTGGAGATCTGGCTCTTTTTTGGGACCCGCAAAAAATTGTTCCACTTTGGTGGATAACTAGTCACTCTACTCTCTCCGTGGTGGCATCTAGTTTGGAATCTGGAGAGATTGTTTTGGTCACTAATCTGAATGCTCCTATTGATATTCAAGGGAAAACTAAGCTTTGGTGATTTCAATTCAGTGTTAAGTTTGGAGGAGAAAAGGGGAGGGTTGGCTCAGCTCGGTTCTGCTTCTGATCTCTTTCGTGCGAATGTAGACTCCCTTGCTTTAATTGATGTCAAACCATTTGATGGGTCTTTAATTGGAATAATAGACGGTGTGGAGAGGATGCTATCTTTGAACGGTTGGATAGATTTCTTGTTTCCTGCTTTGGGTGGGTGGGAGCTTGATTACAAGTTCTGAGATTCTTGATTGGCGGGGCTCTAATCATTAGCCAATTAAATTTTCAGCAGTTTCTTTTGGAGTTCCTAAGAATCCTCCTTTCAAGTTTCAACTTATGTGGCTTTGTGATTCATCCCTCCATGATTTAATGGCTCAGTGGTGGAGAGATGGTGGCCCTACCTATGGTACTGCTATGTATTCTTTTGTTAAGAAATTGCAATTTGTGAAATTTCAGCTTAAACGATGGAATAGAACGTGTTTTGGTAACCTCCATGCCAGGAAGAGGAATGTTCAGGCATGCCTTGATGTTATCACTCGCCAAATTCAGGATTTTGGTTTCTCAGATGCTTTAGGTAGGGTTGAATCCCAAGTTGTGAGAGTTAGAGGAGTGCGAACTTTGTGAGGAGATTTTTTGGAACAAAAGGCTCGAATTGATTGGCTTCAGGAAGGCGATAGTGACACAACTCTTTTTCATAATTTTGTTCAAGCTCGTCAGAATAAGAGTTATATTTCCTCTTTGGTTAATTCTGAAGGAATTCAGCTATCTTCTCTGTAGGCTTTATCTCATGAGGCTACTCAGTAATATTCGGCTCTTTTTTCTGAAGATTCACCTCCTGCTGAAGCTAAGGAGAATATGGTCCTTGCTTGTATCTCCTCTCTTGTCACTCATGAGACAAATGAATCCCTCATATGTTCGATCTGTCTGTTTGAATTGGAAGAGGTTGTTTTTGGGATGTGTAAGGGCAAAGCTCTAGGTTCTGATGGATTTCCTATAGAATTTTTTCAAGAATTTTGGGATATTATTAATTTGGATTTATTGGAGGTGGTCTGGGAATCTCTTGGCATCTACTTTTCTTGTCCTTATTCCTAAAAAAGGAGGTGCTAATCAGCTAAATTTCTTTAGGCCCATTGTTCTCTGTAATGTGGTGTATAAAATCATTACTAAATTGATTGCAAAGAGGCTCAAAATCTGCCTCCCGTCTTTGATCGCAGATGAACAAGGGGGTTTTGTGGTAGGAAGACAAATTTTGGATTGGGTGGTGGTTGCTTCTAAAGCCATTCACTCTATGGCGACTTCTAAGGAGAAACCTATGTTTATCAAATTGGATTGGCTAAGGCCTATGATAGAGTTAAGTGGGACTTGTTGCAAAAAATTCTCTTAGCCTTTGGCTTTTGTCCTAAATGGGTCAGTCGGACGATGAGCTGTGTTATGTCTTCATCATTCTCGGTTATTATTAATGGTGAGCCTTCTACGTTATTTGGTGCTTCCAAGGGCCTTCGTCAAGGGGATCCTATGTCCCCCTATTTGTTTATTATTATGGCTGAGGGCCTTGGAAGATTTCTCAATTTTCAAGTTTCCCATGGCGTGATTCAAGGGTGGAGTTGGGGTAATGGGCTGCCTAGGCTTTCCCATCTCTAGTTTGTGGATGATACTGCTCTTATGGGGATTGCTCGCCTTCATGAAGCCGAATCATTTAGGCAAGCGCTAGATATCTATTTATGTGCTTCAAGTCAAAAAGTCAACGGGCATAAATCTTCCATCTTCTTTTTTAACACTCCAGAACCTATTCAAAGAATGATTGCTAATATATTGAGGTTTCAAATTGGTTTTCTCCCCTTGATCTACCTGGGTATTCCTCTTGTTGTTGGTAGGCAACTCAGGCCATTCTGGCAAGACTTGCTTGATAAGTTGCAAAGGAAGGTTCATCATTGGAATCATCGTTGGCTTTCCACTGCTGCTAGAGTGACTCCTTTTCAATCGGTGATATAGGCTCTTCCTATTTACATGAGTTTTGTTCAAGCGGCTCTTGTATTTCCTTACGGATTTCGATGCTCTCTCATGCAAATTTCTTTGGAGTGGTAATTTGTAGACTTCTAAATGGAGTCTAGTTAAGTGGGAGTCTGTTTGTAGGCCAAAGAAGGAGGGGGGATTGGTCTTCGTTCTGTTGTCTTGAATGGGCAAGTTCTCGCTGCCAGATTATATTGGCACTGGTGTATCAGTCAACATCAAGTTTGGGCTCGTATTATCACGCATAAGTATCTAAAAGGGGTTAATTTGTTGGATGTTCCTCGCTATCCATTGGAGGGAAGGGGTTCTATGATTTGGCACACTCTGAAAACTAGGCTCACTTGGTTAAGAGTTTGGGATAAGGTTGAGCGATTTAAGATTACTTGGAGTTTAGGTCCAGTGGTTGGTTGTAGATGGAAGGAGTCCTATGAATGGCCGCAAGGTGGATCGGAGAAAGACCAGGAAGAGTTGACTCGAATTCTTGCTGCTCGTGAGTGCATCTCCTTGGAGGGACAAGATGTTCTTGCCTGGGGCAATGATTCTTCTGGTAAGTATTTTTTTTCTACAAGGTATCTGGAGCTTGATAGGCAGTTGTTTGGTGGATTTGAGGTGCCTTGGTGGAAGCAAGTGTGGAACAATTTTCTTGGCCCAAATGAAACTTCTTCATGTGGCTGGTGGTTCAAAACCGATATCTTACTTGGGATCACTTGTGCAAGCGGGGCTTTTAGGGTCCCTCGTTCTGCGTTTTGTGTCGAAATAGTGAGGAGTGTGTTTCTCATCTTTTCTTTCAATGCTCTTTTTCTAAGGAGATCTGGCACTTCTAGTGGGGTGTTTGGAATCTGTCTTGCTGGCATGTGTCTTATTTGGCTGAGTTTTGGGATCACTGGGGTAAGGCTCCTGTTAAAACTTATTTTCTTTGGTCTCTTGGTCCTACCTTTATCATCTGGCGTATTTGGTTGGAGGGGAATCGTAGGATTTTTCATGATGCTAGAATGGATGTTCAACACTTGTGGTGGAAAATTATTCATTTTCTTCGAGATACGGTTTTGGCAAAGTGTGACTTGGCTGGAAGTATAGATCCTAGAGATGTTGCTATTCACAACCGTCTCAATTTTCCTCTTTAGGGAAGTGTTTCGATGTGGGCTGGACAGGTCATGCGAAATCAATGTAGACATCCTTTGCGTAAGGTAAATCGGGAGGGTCGTTGGACCCCTCCTCCTCAAAGAGTTTTGAAAATTAACACTGATGGTTCTTCACGAGGGAATCCTGGTCATGCTGGTATTGGTGGGGTTGGTCGTGATAGTTCTAACTTCTAGTGATGTTCAGTTTTTTTTTTGATCAGTAAAACTTTATATTGTATTGATTCTTAAAAATATGTACATTACATTTCTACATTCTCCAAAATAGGCATTAAGCCAGCCATATCGGCATGCAGACAAAAAAAACAGTCAAAATGCCAAAGGTCATCGAACAAAATCTGACCTTGTCTGTAATCGAAATTTTCATTCACCATACCAAAACAAAGATCTATTCTACTGTATTTGTCAATCTTCCACCCCCTGTCGGTCGGCCGTGTTTTCTTCGTGCAGGAACTACACGGTCTCGCAGTGTGCAAAGTTCACCCCATGGTCCCCATTTGGCCACTTCCAATCGGGCCTCCCAGTCGTCCACCGAGGCCAAATATTGCAAGATGCCTTGCAATCCAATTTGTGCTGAAGTTCTACATGCCTCCTTGTTGTTTGTCGTACTTCACAAAAGGAAAGGGCACAATGGGGGAGCAAATTCGCTCACGTGAACCCACGGACCTTTGGGGCTAACAAAACCTCCAAGTCTTGAACCAGTTCCAATAATTCGTCCATACCGCCCAACCATTCGTTCTTCACGCACTTGCACATGATCTCTCCCACCTTTCGATTGGGTTGAAGTTCCACACACCAGGCCATGAACATTGCCACGATGTCGAAGTTGGTGCGGTATCTTCGCCCTCCCTCTAGGTACTTTGCACCCAGAACTACCTTCACTCGTGAAATGAAGGATTTCTCTTAAAAAACAAACAGGTTCATCAACCTATCATCTGTGATGCCTCCCCAAAAAGCCACCTGTGTTTTGCTGGTCTGTAGTGCAAAGTTGGCTTCCGTATTCCGTTCTTTGCAAATTCTCCAAGCTTCTCAAATACGCCGAAAGATAAGAACCCCAACTGCCTCTTTACATTCTTAAAAGAAATTTAGTTGTGTGGAGATGTAAATGCTCATTCCCTTTCGGTACTGAGCATTTAATGGTATCAAAACCCAAGCAACTAGACGAAATCTCAAAAAAAGATTTCTCATGCTTTGAATTTAATGCAGTTCCATCATTAAACCGAGCTTGACTCAGTTTCATTTCGGCACTCTACTCCTTCGTTCTTCCCACCTGTCTCTGTACTATCTACCGCCTCCTCCTTACACCAATCCTCATCACTGCCTCGCTTCCACATGACATGACAGGGCATGATCCAATCATTCCCAATTGAGGAGTACAAGTCATTGCAATCTCCCTGCTTGAGATTAACTGCTTCCTTTTCTATGTTGTTTGCCTCCAAATTCCCCTCTCTCAGTGTGTGGGTGATTTTGAATTGGGGAAAACCAGTAAGTAACTTCCTCACCACCTTAATGATTTTGTCAATCTGCCAATGAGTTGTTCCCCCCTTCAAAATGGCATGAGTGATAATTTTTGAATCTCCTTCCAAATGACACTGATTCGCTCTGAGACGCTTGGCCATTTGCACAACCAGAAATGCTGCGTGGGCTTCCGCCAAGTTATTGGTAGTGATTCCCAATCCTAAGCTGTATTTGGCAATAATAGCTCCTTTGTGATTACTTGCTATATAGCTTGCTCCTAATTTACCCAGATTGCCTCTAGTAGGTTCATCAATGTTTATTTTTGTCCAACCCAAATCGGGAGGATGCCATTTGATGTTTTTCCTTCTCACATCAATAGGATCAACCCTATGATCTCCATTAACGGGGTATGTTCAATTTTTTTTTTTCTATTTATAAGGGCATTCATACTAATAATTTAATGGAGGCTCTTGCCATCTTGTATGCTATGGAGCATGGTTGTGGTCTTGGTTGGCGAAGGATTATTTGTGAATCTGATTCTCAAGTGGTGGTGACTTTGCTAAATGGTCAGCGGCTTGATGATGTTAGTTAGAACTTAGTTGTGGTTATTAAACAGATTCTTCTATTGTGTGGCTACTTGAAATTTGTTACTTTTAGTCACATTCCTAGGGAGTGGAATGGAGTTGCAGACTGTCAGGCCAAATGGGCTTTTGATCAAATGCAAAATTTGAATATTGTGGATCGGGGACAGTTGCCTTCGGCATTTTCTCATATGTTAGATGACTTAGTGGAGACTGACAGGGTGGTGTAATGCTTTGTATCTCTTTTTTCTGATTGAATAAATTGTTACCCCTCTTTTAGTTTATAATCAAACCATTACATTTCTTTAATAAAAAAGCCTTCAAAACCAGGAAATATGTACAATTTAACAATTTTGTCAACCATAGGAAAATGATAGGCATGAAAAGACAAAAATTACCTGACAAGTGATATAATTTTATCATTTTACCTCAAGTTTAAGATACATGGGTTAGTTTATGCACAAGCTTTCTAAAACAGGTGCCACGGCTGATATCTAGCACTTAAGTCAAACCAACAAGTAGCACAATGAGCCAACATGAAGCACATAATTAGTCTTTATCCTTTTGGCACCTCTCAGCTCCAGGAGATTTCAGTAAGGTGCCAAAGTTTATATTGGCTTGTACTTCTAGCCTTCTAGGAACACATTAAGAAATTTTCATGCCCTTAGTCAATTGGATATTAGTATGCTGCAAATTCAAAGTACAGTTCGACCAAAACAGAATAAACATTTTCATTAGACATCATTACCATATTTATTTCTTCAAATAGAAATAGTTGGATGCATTCCAAGAATACAATAAAAAATTCCTAGAAGTGTGCACATTCCAAAAATACCCCAGATGAAAGAGACCAAGTTTACCTCTGCTCTACTACTTATAATTATCTTCAATGATCACTTCAAAAGTAATAAATTTTCTAGCGAACACTTGACATCATTTAGCTCTTTTTTTGTGGGTAAAAATGTTAGAGGCTTTTATTGGTTCACATAATATACTTAGGCATATGACATAATGATGTAAATGGGTTATAAAGTAGCCAACTTGTGGCAGAAATAACTCATGTTTAGATAGGATGGGCCCAATGGATGGGTTTGGTTATAAGTCAGCCAAACATGTATTAGATGTATCAAAAGAGGTGCAACAAATAGAAGCATCTACCATTATAAATAATTATGAAGAACTATTAAATTTAAGTGTGCTCTCAGAGAGGAGATATTTGGATTGGTTTATTCCTTGAGGAATGTTTATGTGGTGTCACAATCTACTCTATTCTGTTATATTTCCACATGCTTTCTACAATCAAATTTGAACTTTATCAAGTTGCGCAACAGCAATTCTATTATTGCTCTGCAATATTTCTGTATTCTTGATATTTGCATCCTATCAAGCCGTATTGGAGCAGATTGTGGAATCTGGAGAACTCTTGCTTGAGGTTTGTTTTTTTTAAAAACCACTAGCATTTGCAGGAGATTGTTAACAAACTTCTTACACCATTGGAAAGATGTCCCAAGAGGTTTCCAACAAGTGTTTGCAATCAATTTACTTAGCAGTATACCAGAACTTGCAGAGCATTGCTCTCTATGCACACCATTGTCAAATCAAAGTTATCCTCACACCATTAGAAAGTAGGCTTTGAGAGATTTCTGGCAACTAAGCACAATCAAATTTCTAGGTAGTACCAGAAAATACTGACCATGCAAAGCTGGCCTTATACAACAACCAAGCTACTAGATATTTGGTCCTGAATTTGAAAAAAGAAAAAGAAAAAAGAGAAATCTTCAAATCTTTATTAAAATTATAGTTTTATATCAAGAAACGTCTCAAATAAATACCTAGGTTTCCTTGAAAAGATGATATTGGTGCTAGGAAAATGTGGTATAAATTCATGGATAGGAATATTTCAAATAAATATTACCCTAGTGTGTTGGTGTTGGAAATAAGCCACACCCGGACCGACGATGGACTGGTCCAAGAGGGGCCAGTAGCTCAGTGGTAGAGCACTCCAGCAGCATATGGAAGGTCCTAGGTTCGAGTCCTAGCTGGTCCATGTCTCAACATGGTATCAGAGCCAGGTCCAGGCTAGGAGCCCCAAGCACACGAGAGGTGTGGCTTAAGGGGGGGTGTTGGTGTTGGAAATAAGCCACACCCGGACCGACGATGGACTGGTCCAAGAGGGGCCAGTAGCTCAGTGGTAGAGCACTCCAGCAGCGTATGGAAGGTCCTAGGTTCGAGTCCTAGCTGGTCCATGTCTCAACATATTGAACTTACTAATAACTGGAAAGATGAAGCACACAATTGGATTATTGGTCTAACAGAATATGGTACAAAATATCCTTTTCAAGAAAAATACTAGTTCTTATAGACAGATGAGAGAAGAAACTAAAACAAAGAGAAGAACAACTTAAAGATAGAAAAGATGCAGAGAATGAAGTAGAGGTGAAAGGAGGAACAGCTGACGAAAAAGTAAAAAGTGCATAAGAAGAGAAGAAAATTCTATCCATGGATCAAGAGGAGAAAGCAAGAGGTCCACCTGATGTTATTAATCTCCAAGACAACCTCAACTTTACAGGTCCATGGATTCTTTAAAAAAGAACAAGCGATTGTATCAGCAAACCCTAGTTACAAATACAACATCATCAACATATGCTCTATCAAGTGGTTACATGCTAAAGCATGGTACATCAAGGAACATTTGATTCTCCTGCTATACTTTTGATGATTTAGATATTGTTCTTAGTCAACCTTAGAGACTACAGGAACTATCAATTTATTGTAGAAAAGTCTATAAAACTTTAGTATAGAAGAAGGTAACTTTGCAGGGTATTTAACAGAGATAAAGAAGGACAAGGTTGTGTATAAGATACAAGATCAGGAATCTGAGGAAAATGAAGTCTCTGGAAGAATATATGAAGAGTTTGAAGGTGAATATGAGGATGGCATGGGTATTAAAGAAATATCATAATGCTTCAAGTACTAAAAAAAAAGAAGCAAATGACTTGGGCAAATAGTAGAGGAGCCTCTAAAAAGCTACATAGGTTGTGACACATCATCATACACATCATCACGAGGGGCAGTACTCATGGAGAAATAGTGTAAATGATCAGAGGAGCACTAATTTTGAATATAGTTGGAAACCAAGGAACAAGTATGGGTGTGCTTGGAATCAAAGAGGTGACAAACACAAATAAGTACACCATAAGAGGATAATCAAGAATTAACATAAAAATATATACATCATCAGTGAAGTGATAGTTAGGAGTTAGGGAATTAAAAGATAGCATAGAGGAAACACGGATCCATCCAATATAAGCAGCAGATGGATGGATGGTTATGTTCGATATCGATTCTAAAAAGTCCTCATAAAGCCATATTAATTGGCTTCTTCTCATTTTTCACGGGTAAAACAGTTGGGGAAAAGCAGCATGTTATGTACTTAGGTCATGGAATTGGCAACTTGAGACACACAAAACTCATGTTTAAACAGGATGGGCCCTATAAGCAACTTTTGTATTGTGTTAGATGGTATTTTTGTTAGATAGATATATTTGATTTTTAATCCTAATTTATATTAGTTTGGTAAAAGGTTTACCACAACCTTATATTATCAAAAAAGAAGCTATAAACAGAGGCACCAGTCATCGTAAAGAGCCATGGAAATATAGTGAATTATATGCCTGCTAACATTGTGTAGGGATGTTCGTAATGATTCCTTTGTGAAGGAATATTATTTGACGTTGTGCAATTTTAAGGGTATTCTTCGATATTAGAGTATATTGAATATAAGGTGTTAAGAGTTGTGTTGATTTTAAGGAAGTGCTCATTAACCACAGGCAAACATCAGATCTGTTGGGATGAGTTTTGCTGATGTACGATGAAGTTGGAAAGGCGGAGTATGCTATTACATGATGGGTTGTGATCATGTGCAACAGTGCAAGTTAAATGTTGCATTTCAGACCTTTTGATAGCTGCTATGTGTGAGTTTTTTAAAGCGTACCTGTAGCAAGTTTACTCCTACTTTCAGACCTGTTATTCTGCAAGTCAGTTCTTGATGCCAAGTTTATTATGATGTATTTTGTGATATTATCTCTTCCATGCATCAAAGTTTTGAATAATACTTTACTCCAAGATATGACAGCAGTTGTATTGAGCTATAAATGTTAGTTTTCAGACCTCAATGACAGAAAGAGATATTTATGCATTTATTCCTTGATCCATGTTGTGAAACTTATGAAAACTTTATTGATACATAGTTTTAAAAAATAAATCAGGGGGTGTATGTTACAAACTTATTGAACGAGTATAAATAGAGGCAATGCCCCCACCTAGTAAATCATTTCTTTTGATTCAATTGTGCATTTATTTTACAAGGTGATTTTGTTTAGTGTCTCTTGACCCCTCCACATATTGTTTTCTTTCGTATGCTTGTGGATTTCTAAATCTCACTGGGCCTCTAAGATTAGGAACTAAAGCTCCTTAGGGTTTGATCCTTTACTGCTACAAGGGTGCATGTAGAAACAGCAATATCGCAGAGTGTGTTGGATCAAAATTTAACTTCTCTTAGAAGTTGATCTTTTGAACAAGAAAGATCTAGGAATTTGTAGACAAATACATTCTGATCTTGGATCTACTTTCCTTGCAGAGTTTAGAGAAAGTTGTAACTTATTCGAGAAAATTGGGTTTGTGTAGCTCTACGACTGCAAGATTTTGTTTTGATAAAACTAGAATTTCTAAAGAGAGTCTTATTCAAGTGCAACTTTTTCCAAAAGCAATGTCACATTTGGAGTGATTTGCAAAAATCTAGCAACTATCCATTTTCTGTTAACTCAAAATTCATTCGTACCAGAATTTTTCAAAATAATAGCAGCCCTATGGCTGGTAAGCAGTTGTACTGGGCAACAGCAACAAGTGTGGGGTGCAAAGTAGGTGATTGTATCGGCAACTAGACATAGGGGGTAAAAGCATGCAAAATAAGTGGTATATCAACAACTGACGACAAGGGCTAAGAGCCCACAAAGTAGGTAGATATATCAAAAACCAGAGATGTGGATGAAAATAAGCTAAAGTGTAGAAACACTTCCTTCCATAATATATGAGAGAAAAATGTACAAAAAATAGGATCTAAAACAATTTCAAGAAATAACACAGAGAAGCATTCAACCTAACATAAAGATATATATGGGGAAAACTCTTCCAGGTGAAAAAACTCATGCTCCAAAAGCATGAACCAATTGTATTATCGGCAAAGGTTACAATACAATATCCAGACACGTGCTAACAAGAAAATCAAAAACACAAAAAGCAAAATTTGGAATAATTCTAGAAGCATAACAATACCTACAAATTCACTATCCACGCTCCATCCCATGCACCCAATAGATAGATGAAGCACAAATTACGAAATTGTCCCATGGTTTTGGAAAATCATGTACCACATTCAAGAGATATGGCACATAAAAGTACGTAGTACACCATTGGGTTATGTGTAGGCTGTAGCTTCTGAGAGTAACTTGCATTTGTTAATGTGCCTTGCATGTGTAACTTGGATTAATATTTGTATTGAGGTTAGTGCCTTACGGGGTCCACATATCCTAGTGTAAAAATAGAGGCAATGTCTCCCACCTAACAAATCATTTCATTTGACTCATTTATGTATCTATTTTATGCAATGATATTCTTCTTTTGACATCTCTTGATACCTCTACATATTGGCATTTTATCTTATACCTGAAGAGTTCTTATTTGTTTGATTATGGACCTGTACTTCTAAATCTCACATAAATTTACATAGGTAGTAGGTGCCCACCAATATCTCTTGCATCCCAAATCTACTCTATTTTGTTATATTTCTACATGCTATAATTGTATGTTTATCAAGTGGTGTCAGACCAATTCTGTAATTATTCAGCAACATTTCTATGTTTTGAATAAATAGATCCTATCAATTTAACCATGTCACATTCAAGTGCAAGTAATCGGTTTCTGAAACACTCATCCGAAACAAGTCACATTCCAGACCACATAAGCAAACAGATGTGAAACAAAAAGACAGTCTCCTCAGAATATTAGCTTCTCAACCACATGCAATATTTATAACATCTAAGAATGCACATATGCATCATTTGAGTAAATGAGGAAGGAAGTAGATCCATCAAAGAGGAAGAAATTACATGAATGTTGTTGTGAGCAAAAAAAGGCCAAAATGCTGAATGAAAGCTGACATCAACTTTTTTCCATCCAACTCTTTGTAAACCTCGAATCATCTCCTCTGTTAGTAAAATCAAGAAAACAACAGATACAAAAAGTGAACTTTGCAGGATTTAACAACAGGAAATAAATCAAACCTCTCCATAGTCCCAGATGGTGACAAGAAAGAAGCACAAAAGCATTGCCTTACCTTCTAAAGTATCATAGTAGTCTGTTGCCCCTTTACTGTAAGGTGTTGTTTGTGCTGCCTCCTTAGCCTTTGCAGTTTCAGGTGGGAATGAAGGACTGTCTGTTAGAACCGGAGGACAATATGCTACATCCACAACATGCTTATACCCATCTAAAGACTTTGTGGGAGGCTGCAAACATGCAAATAATTTTTTTTACAAGAATCATTATAAGATTTTATGTGCTATTGTGAAACACAAACATCTACACCAATACCGTGCATCTGCGATACCTTAAATACTTCTTCTGAGTCTTAGACCAATATATATTGAAGGTAATTAAAAACATTCATAAACAGCGTAATTTTCATTTGGAAGACCATCAGTAGCAACATAAAAAAAAGTGAAAAATAACAATGTGTATGAGTCGTAAAGTTGAAACTTGGACAAAAGAAAAGCTGCACACAATTTTTTGCTCCAGACTCAAATTTGGTGACAAACCACTGTGAAAAACCCAGGAAAATTTAAAAATCATTGTAGCAAATTTTACAGAAAAACCTTATATTTCATCTCATATAAAAATAAGTTCAACTATCATGGTAGCATTACTTGGAATCTATATTGACTCGGCACAGCAGAAGTATAAACAGAATTCAATTACTAAGAATTTTATTGGGAAAATCTTGGGAAAAAAATGTTTCTTATATATATAAAAGTTTTTTAAAACTAAAGCAGAGGTCTAAGGGTGATAGCACCCATTGGGGTCCCGACCAAGCCCAAAATTGAGGCCTTCAAGGCCACAAGGATCTTAACATAATATAAAAAAATATATAGAATATCAATTCCATATCTATAATTGATACCACATATATAGCGCAAGAAGAATAGAGCAGTTGAGTTCAGGGGGCGAATGGAGCAGAGTGACAAGTAGGGTAAGGATGTTTTGCAAGTGCCCTTTGAGACAGCGGTCACCAACAGCGATATGCAAGGGAAGACAAAGTATGGAGCCAAGAAGGGCACTACCCATCACTCGAGCAAGTCTAGAAAACACGGCCAGCACACAGACTTTGGGGTTTCCATGGAGTGCATCACTCTAGTTGTTTCTCCATCTACCCCTGTCAAAACACTTGCTTCGGACCCTTTGGTTGTTGACAGCTGTAGGAATCGGAATAATCCGTTCCATTCTTGCAGCGAATTTTGTTATTCACAGGTGTTCAAAGAGAGCCCTAATTTGCTGCCTGACCCGGGCCTGAGTGTCCTAGTTGGTGCCTAGACCCAGGAGGGCTTGCAAATCTTCACGATGGGCGAATCTGAGGTACAAATGACAGATGATCCAGCTTCTTTTCATATTGCAGATTCAAGTATTGACAAAATTTCTTCTGATACTGGGAGTCGTTCCCTTATTATTCATTGCATGAGCAAGCGGCCTCCAATTGATCAGTTTGTTGAATGGATGAAGGTTACCTGGTTTAACCTAGCCACTCCCGATATTGACCCTCTTGATTTTGGCTTCTTACTGCTTCAGATTACCTCTGTCGAGGATTGTAGTTTTGTTAAGCAGAACGGTCCTTGCTTCTCTGGCAAGTCAGGCCTGTTTATTTCCTCATGGCATCCTTTTTGACCCTGCAGCTGTTGTTATCACTTTCGTTCCTACATGGATCAAACTTTATAACCTTTCTTTGATTATGAGAGATCCTTGGCTCATTAAAGATATGATTGAGAAAATTGTCTCCTTCATGAAACTGGATGCTGATTCAGTGGCTCCCCATTGCAGATTCACTAGGGTATGTGCCATCATAGACATCTCCAAGCCCATGCACCACTCAGTCTTGATTCACTCTTCCTATGTCACTTGGACTCAATTCCTAAACTATGAAGGCCTTCCTTTCAGATGCTTGCGTTGCAATAAGCTCGGGCATATGGTCGCTGGGTGCTCTTCCTCCAAATCAAATGCTCCTAGGAAGTTCAGTCTCAAAAATTGGCTCCTAGGAAGTTCAGTCTCAAAAATTGCGATAAGAAGCCAGGCAATCCTTATCTGACTTTGTTTGGTGGAATCATGGGAAATTTCGTGTGGATAATGAGGGTCCCAACCCGGTCACCTAAGTCACAAGGTTCGAATTCGAATTCGACAGCCATGAAATTCAGATGAAATTCAACATGGGAAAAATTCGAAAAAAAATTCGGATAAAATTCGCCTTCTATAATTTTGTTTATTTTTAAATATATGTATACTTCTAATAAATTATCAGAATAGCGACCCTTGTTGGAGAAAATCCGAGGGCGACCCAGTAGTTGCAGACACCCATGACCCAATAGATACAAAGCATATACAAAGAATACCCACGACCAGCTGAGTTGTGTTTAGAGGCGGATAGCAGTGCTTTATAGAGGAAATTCGATTAAATTCGATTTTTTTTAATAGAAGTTTGAAATTCGATTAAATTCGAACCTCATCCATGAAAATCGCCGTATCCTATGACTTAGCCGGTCACTATGGCTTCTGAATTTGTGGCCTCTCCTATTTAGACAATACCCTCTCAGCCCTGCCATCCCCCCACTGCGCCTCCTCCCTCTCTGCATATTGAAGACCCTCCTAGTCTTAATTAGCCTAATGAGGCTATTGGTAATGGGTCTGACTCTAAGGGCTCTTACCCCTTTATGGAAGATTTGGGTGATGAGTTTGCTAATTTCTACGATTTTGATGATGTGTTGGTTCCAGTGCATAAATGCACCATCTCCCATATTGCTAGTGCCATCTCTAGGCCTAATATCCCATCCAAAAGGTGGACCATGGATGCCCTCCTCACTAGGAGTAAGAGGAAGGGGATAGCCAAAAAGGTTAGCTAAGATGCTCCGGCATGATTTTGTTTCAACAGTCTTTGTACTGCAGCACTGCTTTTTTGTTGTCTTCTCTACTTCGAGTATTCTTTTGGCATTTTGAGCTCTCTTTAGGTTTCTACAGCAAGATCATGATTCTTTGTGCTCCCCATTCGTGGGTCTAAAGCAGTATTTATTCTTCTATTTGTTATTATACTGTGAGTGGGATACACACACACACACACACACACACACATATCTATACTATATGTATATGTATGTGTGTGTGTGTGTATACTAGGTTATTGGGTTCGGCCCCTATTGATGTGTTTTTTATGCACATAACAATACAGAATAAATTACCAAAGTAATTTACCCTCTCTTGAACAAAATCACCTTAGATGCTAAGAATGAGATCAACTAAAATGATTCCAAGGTTTCTACATGTCAGGTCTTGACGAGTGGGTAAGTTCAGTGGTTGATGTGAATTGCTGTGTTTCACTTGGGGACTTACGCAAATGTTTGGATTATCATGAATGATGCGGAATAGGTGTGCTGACAACTTAAGATTTATCAATGAGGCTCTGGATTTACTTCTTACTAAAAAAGGGGGAAAAAGAATAGGGTTCAGGAAATCTATTCTAACCCTAGGAATGTAGGAAATGATGAATGGATCTAGTGGAATCAAACTAGGCAAGGTCTCACAATCAGGTATTGACACAAGCTTAGTGCAATCATCTAAGGTATACTTAATGATTTTCAGACTATTACCATCAAACGTAGACACCATCCAAGTTGATGCTTGTCAACGGACGCATAATAGTTGAAGTTATGCTTACTCAAACTCCAGTTGACCACACAAGGCGCACTTACCAGCGGCAAGAGGCTAGTGGTATGGATTAAGGATTCCACACAAATAAATTCAACAAATCTTCCACTCAATCTAACATACATGAAAATAAATTCTAATCTAACTTGGAGGAATTGAGAACTATGAATGCAAATACAACATTTGAAGAGCAAAATCACCAACAATTGAACAATGATTAGGATTCAAATAGCTGTAGCATTTACCAACAATTCTACAAAAACTCTCTCTTACAAATGAGAGACAAAGGGGCATATATAGTCTCTTACAAAATGGATGGCCCAGATTGATCTAAGATCAACAGCCGAGATCATGCCAACAAAACCCTAGAATTGCCCTAATTAGGGTTACATAAAAAATGGTGCCACCAACATATGGCCTAATGAAAAGATACCTAGTCATCATATAGAGAATCTTCTAGAAGATTCCTCCCTGCATCTCTCTCTCTCCTAGCATACTCCAAGAATCTAGCCAATACTGAATCCAACTCCTCCATGGAAATGCTAGGCAAGGTATCCTGTTGTAAATCAATCACATCCAATGAATCCGCGCAAGCATTCAAAGTGTTCTCCCATTCAGGCATGAGCTTCTGCGAATTATGAACATGAATCAACAAAGAGACCAAGTCATCAATTTGACTCTTCTTCAAAAAGTCCAACTGGCAAAAATACATAAATTTCATCTTGTCTCTTAATTCGGCTAAGTGTAAACCACTAGCATCACTAACATCAACACCCAATAATTCCTCAATCGAGGCTAGGGTTTTCATCTCCTGAATTAATCCTTCCATCTCCATACTACTCAATTAGGCGTTCTCATAAGCTGATTTCTTCAAGGCTAGTGCACAATACCAGCCATGGAAATTATATATGTCTCCACTGTGCACAATGTTCTTGCTGACCAAGGTGGAATTAGGAACCTTCTTCAATGCCAGGAGGCGTGGAATAGTCTTGTCTTGGATAGGCCGGAATTCTTCCCAAACTCCCTCCAAATACTGGATTCTGAATGCAAGCGTTGTTGTCTTATCACATGCTTGGACAAACTGAGTAAGGAAATCATCTGCCTGCTTCCTTGTGCTTTCAATCCACTTTTCCACCTCTAAGTGTGTATCTCTCGCTACCTCGCAGTGTGAATGTATTCCATGGTCAACTGCAATAGGGGGAATAAGGGTGGGATCTCCACGCCTTGTCCCTACAATATACTCTCTGAGTCTAATGTTTTCTTCTCTGTACCTTTCATTCTCCGCAATCACTGTGTCTAACCTCGCATTGATTGCTTGGAGGTTGTCACCAATCTCCTGGAATTCCTGCCCTGCGGATGGACGACCAAGGGCGACTGAAGTGATCTGGAAATCCATGGGAGTAGCAGTGTCCGTTGTCACGCCGGCTCTAGGAACAGCAATCTGCGCAATCCGCATTCTTGTCTCATCTCTAGCTATGTGCGACAAAATCTCCGCTCTCTTGGGCTTCTTCTTCTTAGCACTCCTAGCTAGGTAGTCATCAATATCATCAATAGGCTGTACCTCTATCATTTGTTTACTTTTCTCCATGCTTCTCCTCAACCATTCAGGAATAGTGGCCATTTCCATACCATCATCGAGACATATTTCTCGATCAAGTCCTTTCAATACCGAGATAACATCCTCATTATCATCAGGATTATCCTTAGTCCAATCATATACTTCATTTCCCAAGCTAACTTCCAAAAGGACAGTAGGGGATTTCGGCTGATCATTATTCTCATCCGGAGGTACAGATGTTGCTGTGGCATGGAACTCCTGAATATTCTCTGGTAGTATCACTATGTTGGAACACTGTTGAGTCTCCTTATTCTGTTCTGTTACTTCAATCACTTCGATTGATGAGACACTGGGAGGGGGTGAAGGAATGATAAGTGGAGTGATAGTCTTCTGTTTCTTCTTCACCTCAATCTTCTTCCCTCTAGCCTTGATTTCTCCAGGCATGTTCTTCCTTCTCTTGGGAGCTTGACTCTCTTCGTCTGCATGAATCCTGCAATCACTGACAGTCCTCTGGTCATCCTCGGAAGTAGACTCTTCCGGCTTCATCCTTTCATAAGTGAAGGGAACACCCATGTCAACTAATTTGTTCATCTGCATATCTACCCATGTGCAGGAGAAATTCAAGACTTCTCTCATCAATACATTCAGGTCAATCTCTTCTGACTTTGACCAATTTGGCAATAGGATTGCCTTCTTCATTTCATTCTCATAATGTGGGTGTGTATGATCTCTATCATCTAATACCTGATCAGGAATGAGGAAAAAGTCCACACTTTCTCATGAAATCCACTAACATTCTGGACCACATTCTTCTCTTCACTGCTTGTTCGTCCATTAAGTTAACCCAATAATCTTCTATGTCAATCTTATGAGTGAACTTCTCTCCTCTGATCCTTCCGACCTTCTTGTCTGGATCGAATCTTTCTCTTTTCTTGTATGTAGCAAATCTGTAGAATGCAAGCTCCTCACTTGCAGTGCTGGCAGCTATGGCGGATTGGCAAACCTCTGACAACTTCCCAACTGAAATAGGGAATGTCATTCCTATCCTGTGCTTCTCTCTCTGGATAACATCGAACTCTAGAAGCTGTCTCACCACTTCCAACAATATCATTCTGTCGGTAGGATACCTAGGAAGTCTGTAGGGTTCAGATTGAAACCCATGAATCCTGAGGTATGTGAAAGTGGGAAATTGTATATACCACGATCCATATTTCTCTATTAACTCTGTTGCCTCCTTGGACAATCTTCTGTGGATTCCGCCTTGCAGCATCCGTGTGATGTACATAGTGAATGCATCATTCACTCTCTTGTAGTCTTCAATTCTGTGCATGCTCAACTGGGGGTAGCGCTCATAACTCTTAATCTGTCCTTGCCCATTCCCGACTTCACCTTTGCATATTAATCCTCTGTATGAAACAAATCGTGCAAGCAGGTACACTAGGTAAGAAGTCATGGCGAATGACTTGGATCACTCTACATTCCTCAACTGGAAATCCAGGTTGTCACTTATGATCTTGAACCAATTCACCAGTGTTCCTTTAAGACAATCCTGGATGAAGTAGAACATCCATCCATGAAATATTGCTCCCTGCGGCATTCCCATCACTCTATTGAGTAGGAATATCAAATCACTATATTCCTCCTTAAAATCTACGCACATAAGTGTCTTGGGAGCCTTGGAATGATGATTCCTAGGTTCAATCATCCACTCTTTATTAATTAAACTCTTGCATACACCCATCTTCTTCATGTATCTGTCTGCATAATCTTCCTTGGTCACATCCTTCATGTCTGTTCCGCGTGGAATTCCGAACACCTCAGCAATGGCATCCTCGGCAAGGTAGGCCTTTAGGACTCTTGATCATTCTTGTGAGTGGATCGTAACATCGTGCACACTCCAGGATCAACTCGTTACACTGTATGGATTTTGGAAACCCAGCGGCATGGAAAATGCCACTCTTCATAATATTCGCATATGCTGGAGAAGGAACCTGATCTTTGGATCCGAACATCCGACGCTGCATCTGGTCGAAGTCCAAGAAATGCATGTTTGTATCTGTGATCTCCTTCCATCTGGATGAAATCTTAAACTCTGGATAAAATCCAGTCTCCAACATCTTCAGCAGCTCTTTCCTTTCCTTGTATCCTTGATTTTGACATCGCACCTGTACGAAGCTGGAAGTTAGTCCTAGGATAAATAAATACTTGTAATAAAATTCCTGACTTTCTAGAGATTTAGCTAATTTAGAGCATGGTGTATTTTAGCAATTACGTTCAAAGTGTGACAACACTAAGGAATGGAAGTCTTCCATAAAATTCATTTATACCTCCTTATGCTTAGAAAATATGCAAGCAAAAAATGCAAAGGAGCATACCGGATTGATGATGACTAAGGAAAAGTGTGAAAGGTTGTGTTTTCACACAATGAATGTCTAAAGACACCTTCCGTAGTCAACAATGGCGGTCAAAATTCTGAAGACAACCTGAAAATTCAGACTTTCAAAACATGTTGTAATCTTCAAAATGTGCATAAAATCAATAAAAATCAGTTTTATTGATGAAAACAATCATTTTTTGGAATGTAAGTATGGCTGGTAAAATTTAGTTTTCTGAGGACAAGTCTGAAAATCGAACACTTCAGACTTACTAGCACCTTGCAAAGTGGTTTAGATCCCTGAAAATGATGAAAAATTGCTAAGGAAACAGCCCCAAGCAAATTCGCCAAAATTGGTTAGGTGGCTGGAAATGAAAATTTCTGAGGACAACAGCCTAACAATGGAGTTTCAGACCTGCAACAGCGATAAAATGGTCTAGAAAATGCACAGAAAACTCCATAAAACACCTCCGAATGCTAAATGTTTAAGTTGGAATTGGTTGGGCAATAAAAACTTAAGTCTGAAAATTAATGGCAGCCATTAATGGAGGTCAAAATCTGAAGCAAACCTCAGATCTGAAGCGAATCAGCAGGCTGGAAATGATGGCAGCCAACAAACATGCATGAAAATCATCAAAACATGGCACCAAAACACCTCCCAAGCAAAATCGAAATTTTTCCAAGTCTAGCGCCAAAATGGAAATCTAAAAATTGATGCCAATGGTAGCTCTGATCTGCAGCAATGGAGGATGGCAACAATCTGGAAAAATCGCCCAAGTTGGGGTTGGATACCCCAAACACAAAAAAATCGCCTTCCTTAGCAAAAATCGAAATTTTCAAAATTCTGAAAATTGTTGTTAATGGCAACAATCTGTAGCAATGAAGGTCTGAACAGCAGCAAAAATGGTGGAGGAAAAATCGCCCAAGTTTCCAATCATGAATTTGCCAACTTTAACCAAAAATTGCTAAATTTGGAAAAAAAATTGCCAAACTTAGCAAAATCAAAAATTTGAAATTGGTCTTTAATGGCAGCCAAGGAGGAATAGATCAGCAAGCTGGAAAAAATGGAGGAAAACAAATCCTCAATCCCACACTTCACAAAAACGCCTTGCTAAAAATTCACCCAACTTGGAGAAAAATCGCTTTCATGGAGACACCTGACAGAAATAATAATAAAATAATGTTAAAGTTCCTCTCATATACTTGTTTTCACCTCCAACTTTCACCACACAAGCAATGTGGGATAAAAAACACTTCTATAAATACTTGCTTGGTGAAACCCTAACTTGCTCCTAGAAGGTTCAAACATTTAATAATTATTGCAAGTTATTAAATTTGCTTTTAAATTTTAAATAATCATTTAATAATTATTTAAAAGCAATCAAAATGGGGCTTATTTATAAAAATATTTTAATTTAAATCCAAAATAAAGCCTCCAGGGGAAAATCGATATCACTTGGGATTGAGAAATCCCTTCAAAAATCACTTAAGTGTCAAAATTCGCCCCATAGGGGAAATTCGACCCATGCTTGGACAAAGATCCATGCTCAATTTCATCAAAATGCACATAAAAACCATCCCAGGGGAAAATCGATATGAGTTTGGACAAAAATCCAGACAAAAATGCACTCATTTTGCAAAAATCACCCCCTAGGGGAAATTCGATGGGTGTCTGGACAAAAATCCATACTCAAAACTCACTTAACTTGAAAAAATACCTCCCTAGTGGAAATTCAACCTCAGTTTGGACAAAAATCCGGACAAAAAACTCTTCATAATGTTCCCAGTGGAAAATCGATCCCTGTCTGGACAAAAAATCCGGACAAAAAACTCTTCATAATGTTCCCAGGGGAAAATCGATCCCTGTCTGGATAAAAATCCGGACAAAAGACTCTTCATAATGTTCCCAGTGGAAAATCGATCCCTGTCTGGATAAATATCCGGACAAAAATCCTTACAAAAATGCTCAGGGGAAAATCAACCTCTGTCTGGATAAAAATCCAGACAAAAATCCTTACTTAGTTGTCACAAAAATCCTGGTGGAAAAACGACCCAGGCATGGAATTATCCTTGCATTCCAGTCCGCACTCCCAGGGGAAATTCGATGGCAGTCTGGATAAATCCTGACACTTAGCCAAATTTTAACACTTCCAGGGGAAATTCGATCCAGGTGTGGATAAACAGTGGGGGAAATTAGTGGTCAGTATGGATTCCAGGGGAAACCCATGTGTAGTATGGATTTTGAGTGGGAGAATGGGTTGGGTAGTCTGGAATGTGAGGGGAAAAAACACCTCTAGCATGGATTTTGACCCTTTAACCCTTGGAATATGAATTTCCCTTAGGATTTTATCATTTTAACCACTCAAAATCACTCAGCGACTTTAAATTTAACTGGACTTAGACTAATTTTCCAAAAATAAGAGCGAAATGCTAGGAAAATATTGGAATAAAGTGCGAAACCAACTTAAATATTACCTTAGGAGCGAGAAAACAACTCCAAAAGGTCTGTGAATACCTTGGCACTTTAAAATCACTGATGCGCGTGTTTAAAAACACATTGACATTCAATAGGTCTAACACTTAGCAAAACTTAGGATCATTAAAAATATCATCTTTTGCAACTTGATCCTAACACTTCAAAAACCCTAGACTGCACTAGGCATGATCAAAACTCCGAGACTCAGGCACGGGAAACGCAAAATTGCCCACTAAGCAGCCAAAACCCTAACCTAACAACGCAGGAAGCTGGCAAAGAGGGGGTCCTCGTTAGCAATGGGGCGATGTGTGAAAAGGTCACACAGCCCCCTACCCCTTGGTCCTAGTTCGGGATCCTAGTTTGGTCCGCCTAGGGTCCGGACAGGGTCTGTGTTACACAGGCATGGTTTGAGCTAGGATGGACCCAAGTTGAAACCAGGTGGCCGGTGGCCAAAAAACACTTTTTTTTTTTGTTGCAAAATTTAATTTTTTTTTGAAATCTGCCTCTTAAAAAATGAAAATAAAACCCTAAAAGTGACTTTTAAAACATAAACTTGGCTCATTTCTCCTCATTTGTGTTGCAAACAAATTTTTTTTGCTAGCAGGTTGAAGAAAGGGTGAACAAAGTTTGGCTTCGAAAATCAAATAGGAGTTGAAGACTGATTTTTGAAGCTTCACCAAGTGTCGCAGCATCATTTCTAGACATTTGCAAGCTCCCATTGGCTGCAAGAGGTAGGTTTTTGAACATTTTTTTCAACTATTTTTTGTTTCACAAATTGTCAAACATGAAACATTAATTGTTTTTCATTATTTTGTTTTTGTTTTTGAATGTGTTCATATTATTTCTTGCCATAGGAACTAGAATGGCATCTACCTCTTCCTCCATTGGCACAAATGAACAATCAAAACAAAGAAATGATCCAAATTCTCTCATATGGAAGTATGTTGACATTATAAGACTGCTTCCAGGAGGTGGGGGATTCCGTTGGAGATGCCAAGAATGTGGTAAAGAATATAATAAATAGTTCATATTATCGAGTGGTAGGCCATTATTGTGGAATACCAGGAAGAGGCATCAAAAAATTCCTTGGAAAAGAAGGTAAACCTATACTAGATGAGACAGTGATGAAATATATTAGGGAGCATGAGGCAGCAGAAGAGAGAGAAATCCATAGATTGAATCAAACCGAACCAAAAAAAACAAAGGGAATGCAAGCCCCATCTAATCCCAATGTTGTAGTAGAAAACCACCCCTTCTTTTCCACAATTGAACCTCAAAGTGAAGCACCCTTGACATGCAAAAGAACAAAGGGGCCTTTAGAAACCGCATTTCAAAATGAGAGTCGAGACATTGCTGACCAAGATGTAGCAAGGTGCATATATGCAAATGGGTTGGCTTTCAATGTTGTTCGCTCCCCATATTGGAAACAAATGTTGAGAAGTGTTAATGAAGCTCCAAGAGGGTATAAGGGCCCAGGTTATGAGAAGGTACATGGAACCTTATTGGAAAAAGAGGTGAAGGGGGTTGAAGATTCATTGAAACCCATAAGCGATTCATGGGCTGAGACAGGTGTATCCATTGTTTTAGATGGGTGGAAAGATTCTAAAAATCGTCTCTTGATCAATGTCATAGCGATGTCCCCTAAAGGGGCAATGTTTTTGAAAGTTGTAGATTGTGAGGGCCAAGTAAAAGATGGCCAATTTATTGTAGATATTCTCATCGCCGCCATTGAGTTAGTGGGACCCCGCAATGTTGTCTAAGTCATAACGGACAACGCAAAAAATTGTAGAGCTGCTGGTTTGTTGGTTGAGGAACGCCATGATCACATCTTTTGGACACCTTGTGCGGTCCATTCATTCAATCTTATGCTACAAAAGATTGGGAATAAAATTAAATGGATCAAAGATGTGTATGCAGAGGTTGAGGACATCCAGATGTTCATCACAAACCACCACATGTCTCAAGGGATTTTTAGATCCTTTTCGAATTTGGAGCTATTGAAGGTAAGTGAAATAGTAATTTAATTTTACATTTTCTGATTTTTTAAATTTTCAATGTTCATAATATCATTGTGTAAGCTATATTGTGTGTTCTTCTTTAAAGTTTGGCTTTTTTTTTTATCATTTTGGCATTAATTTGTGTTATAGGTTGCTGAGACCCATTTTGCATCAAACACAATCATCTTGAGACGACTTGTGAAAGTTAAGAGTGGCACTATGCAATATGGTGATCAGCACCAATTGGACTTTATGGAAGCAGAGTAGCAGTGAGAGGGTAGCAAAAATTAGGGACCGAATATCAAACAAGTCATGGTGGGACCTTGTGACATATCTCCTTAGTTTCACTGAGCCCATTATGAGCATGATTCGCTATACCGACATGGATAGGCCTTGCATTGGTGAGATTTATGATAGCATTGACTCCATGCTTAAAAAAATGAAGTGCACTAAAATGCAAGAGAGAATGACCACAAGGAGAAATTCTCCGAAGAAGTGGAAGCAATTGTTGTAGAAAGGTGGAATAAGATGACCACTCCTTTGCATCTTCTTGCCTATGCCTTGACACCAAAGTACTATAGCAATCAATTTCTTGATAAACCAGGAAGGATTCCACCATGGAGAGATCTAGAAGTATTTGATGGGTACAAGGCAGCATTCCTTAGACTCTATCTTGATGATGATTTGCGAGATATTGTTACAAATGAATTCATAGAATTTGCAAATGGAAATGGTCTAAGTATTGATGCTCTTCGTCATAGATCCAAGAAGGATGCTCATAGTTGGTGGTACTTCCATGGCACATGCTTCCAAAACCTACAACCGCTCGTTGTCAAAGTTTAATCACAAGTTTAATTAATTAAAATTTATCACAAGTTTATTTATAGTTTACTTTGTCTTCATGAGTTGCTAGTAATTTTTAATTTTAATTTTTATAAATGTATAACTTTAATTGTTTACTTTGTCTTCATAGGTTGCTAGTTCATCTGCTTCGGAAAGAAATTGGAGCACATACTCTTACATCCACTCAATAAAGCGCAATAGGTTGCTATCAAAAAGAGTGGAGAATTTAGTATATGTGCATTCCAGCCTACGTCTTCTTTCACACAAACAACATGACTACAACCAAGGGGAAATGAAGATGTGGGATATAGAGCTAGAGCATACTGATTTGGATGCTTCCGCTTCTCCGCTTGTTGCATTAACACTTGACTCGGATAGTGAGAAAACTTATAGGGTAAGTGCAAGTGCAAGTGGCATTGGCATTGGTTCATTAATGTCAATGTCAATGATGAGGAGGATGAGGAGGAGGAGAATGAGGATGATGAATTAGAGAATCCATTTGATGATTAAACTTTAAATTGTTGAAAGTTGAAACAATGATACTTGAATATTTTGTCATTTTCATATTAAACTTGATGTATATGATGCTATTATGGTATGATCATGATGCTATGATTACAAGTTTATGTTGGTTTTGTTGTTTATATGATGCTATGTGACATGCTAATCTTAATTCATGCATCTATATATAAAATTTACATGTTTTTGTACTAACAAACCCAAAGCCCTTTTCAAAATTTTGCCATACTAGCGTAACGGTTCTTCGAACCCGAACCTATACATTATATATGTATATATGTATATATATATGGATGTGTTGTGACCATTTCACACATCGCCCCATTAGAATGGGGACCCCCTCTTTTTCTTTGGGTCTTGCTTTCCCTTAGTTGGGTTTTCTCTCTGCTTGCTAGGATTTGAGTGAGTGAGTGGTCGCCTGGGATGGCTAGATTAGGGTTTATCTCTGAAAGCTCGTATTAGGGTTTCTTTCAAGCCGAGTCTAGCCTAGTTTTGGGAGGTCGTTAGTTGTGAATCAAGATGGTTAGATCGAGAAAGAGGATGAATAGGTCTCAGGTCAGGGTAGGTCTAGATTGATGGTTTTCTTGTCAGAGTCATGTTTTCCTCCAGGTCTGAGTCGATTGAACAGAGTCGGTGGTCAGAGAGAGATGGAAGTGGTGATTTTAGAAACTGATGAACAAATGCACTTGATGATGATTGAAGGAGTTTTGAAAGATATGACCAAGGTTGTTGACTTTTAAGGCGTAATTGAGAAAGTTGATACATGTTTTGCCTTGAAGAAGAGCTTTTAGACCTTGGAAAAATGAAGATTTTAGCCCAAATGGAGATTTTCGCTCCTGACCCTTCCAAAGGGTCTAGAGCGAAATCTTCCTTTTTTTGCCTTCCTTTGACATTGAAACCTAGTTTGACCTCACCTAGACCCAGTATAATGGAGATTTGTCTTGATTGCGATAAGAGGAAGTTGATTTGGCCAAGTTTGTGTGAGAATGAGTTGAAAGGAAGATGAAAATCAACCTAAGAAGTGATTCTCGCTCCTGACCCTTCCAAAGGGTCCAGAGCGAAAATCCTTAAAGACCTCAATTTCTCCATTATTTAGGACAAGCTTTTGGTTTCTAAGGCATGCTTGGTGATGTTTTTGAATGTTCTAGCCTTGTAAATATTGAAAGATGAAGGATTTTAGTCAAGAAGATGAATTTCGCTCTCGACCCTTCCAGAGGGTCTAGAGCGAAATTCTTGAAAACTCTCATTTTTCCCTTGGCTAAAGTCAGGATCTTGATGGAGATGCGTGAAGAAGGATCTATGTTTGCCTCTCAAAGAGAATTGGAGTTGAAAAGGTCAAGAGTCAAGCCCAAATAATAATTTTCGCTCCTGACCCTTCCAAAGGGTCCAGAGCGAAAATCTTTGTAGCCCACATTTCCTTCCTAGTTTTGGCTAAGTGTTGGTTTCTAGGGCATGTTTGAAGATGAATTGGTTTGATCTTGCCTTGAGATGGAGTTGGTGGATTTTTGAAGAGCAAGATTTTGGCCTAAAGGAGAATTTCACTCCTGACCCTTCCAAAGGGTCCAGAGCGAAATTCATCATAAACTTCATTTGTTGCCTTGAGTGGACTTGAAACCTTGTTCCTAAGGTGGAAAATGATCTAATTTTGCCTCTTAAGGTGGTTTGAAGTTTGTAAAATGAGTAATCTAGCCTAGAATGAGATTTTCGCTCTTGACCCTTCCAAAGGGTCCAGAGCAAAAAACCTCTTGAAGCTCATTTCCTCCTAAGTTTGACTAAATTTTGATTTGCAGGGTACCTTGAAAGGAAGGATGGACATCTTGTAGCCTTTGGAATGTTTGAAAGCATTGAAGTGTGAAGGATTTTGGACCAAAAGGGTGAATTTCGCTCCTGACCCTTCCAAAGGGTCCAGAGCGAAATTCCTAAAAACTCTTATTTTTGCATTGAAGGAGGTCAAGTCCTTGGTTTTTTATGGCGTGGATGGAAGTGAAGTAGCTTGTCTTTGCCTCTTGAGGTTGTTTTGAAATGGAGAAATGAAAAATCTAGCCCAAGTCAAGATTTTCGCTCCTGACCCTTCCAAAGGGTCTAGAGTGAAAATCTCTCTAAGATGCATTTCTTTCCTTGTTTGGCTAAAATTTGATGTCCAAGGCATAATGAGAAGGAGAATGAACTTGACCTTGCCTTTAAGAGTATTTGGTAGCTATGAAAATGAAGGATTTTAGCCAGGAAAGGAAATTTCACTCTTGACCCTTCCAAAGGGTCCAGAGCGAAATTCCTTACAAGCCTACTTTTTTGACCTTTCTTAGGCTTAAAACCTTGTTCCTAGGGCGAAGAAAGATGAGATTTTACCTTGCAATGAAGTTTCAAGTTGAGAGAATGATGATTTTTGGTCAAAGATGAGATTTTCGCTCCTAACCCTTCCAAAGGGTCCAGAGCGAATTTTCTCAAAACCTCTCTTTGTTATCAACTTTGTGTTAGATCAAGTGTTGGCTAAGGTAAAATCAAGAAGGAGATGTCCCTAAGAATGACTTCAAGTTGCTAGAAATCATTGAAACTAAAGGAATTGTGCCAAAAACAAGATTTTCGCTCCTGACCCTTCCAAAGGGTCCAGAGCGAAAATCTTAAAATCACCTTGTTTTCCTTACAAAATCAAGTCAACTTTGACTCTTTATGGTGTGGATGAGTGTGAGGAGAGGTGTTCTTGCCCCGTTGAAGTTGATTGAGGACAAATGATGAAGGAGTAAGCTCAAGTCAAGATTTTCGCTCCTGACCCTTCCAAAGGGTCCAGAGTGAAAATCCCAATTCCACCTATTTTCTTTTCAAGGCAAGGTAAAATTTTGATTTTTATGGCCTAGAGAGGAGTGAGGCAAGGTGTTCTAAGTCTTGGAGGTGATTTGAAGTTGAAAGGATGAGGAAATAACCCTAAAACAAGATTTTCGCTCCTGACCCTTTCAAAGGGTCCAAAGCGAAAATCCTAAAATCTACATATTCCTTTCAAATTTATGCTAAACCATGCCTAGGCCAAGGTGAAAGATGCCCTTGAGATTGCCCTTGAGTTGATTGTTGTCTCCAAAATGATGATTTTGGGCTAAGAGGAAGAAAGTCGCTCCTGACCCTTCCAAAGGGTCCAGGGCGAAAATCCTTCAATCACCTATTTTTCCTTGCAAAATCAAGTTAAATTTGGGTTGGATGAGAAAAGAGAGGGGTTTCCTTGCCTTGTGAAGTGATTTAAAGTTTAAATGATGGAGAAGTGAGCTACAAACAAGAAATTCGCTCCTGACCCTTCCAAAGGGTCTAGAGCGAAAAACCCTAAAACCACCTTTTTCTTCAAGATTTGAGTGAAGTCAGGCCTAAACCAGGGTGAGAGATACCATTTGGATTGCCTTGGATAGACTCTTGACCATCAAAGATGCATATTTTGAGCTAAAATTGGAATTTCGCTCCTGACCCTTCCAAAGGGTCCAGAGCGAAATTCTAGATAGGTCCTGTCCCTGGCAAGGTTTTTGAATAAAATTGACCTTTTAGGTCTTGTGAGGATCAAACCAATATTGGCAAGTTGAGAAGTGGATTCGAAATGAAGGAGTCTAGATGAATTGAAGTGAAGGAGATTAAAAATTTGACCTGAAGGGTGAATTTCACTCCTGACCCTTCCAAAGGGTCCAGAGCGAAATTCCTAAAATGCAATGTTTCCTCCAAAATAGTGTTGAGCCAAGTCAGTGGTCGAGATGAATGGACCTTGGAGATTGCCTTGAAGAAGGTTGTTGATCAAAATTAGGTGAGTTGTGACCTAAAAAGTGAATTTTGCTCCTGACTCTTCCAAAGGGTCCAGAGCGAAATTCCCGTTTTCACCTAATTTACCCATGTGAAAGGCTAAAAAATCGAAATCCTAGGATTTGTTAGGCCAAAACAAGCGTATGCTCGCCTTCCGGAGGATTTTGAAGTGAAGAAAATGGGGTAACTGAGGCCTAATCAAGAAAATCGCTCCTGACCCTTCCAAAGGGTCCAGGGCGAAATCCTTAAAGACACCTATTATTCACCTTGTTTAGACTTAGTCGAAGGCAAGTTGCAAAATTATGATGACAAGAACATGAAAGATGGCAAATCTAGGTTGTAAGGATGTTGATTAATGAAGTAAACAAGCCTAGACAAAATGTTCAAACAAGCCTCCTCGGAGAGACCTAAACTATGAATATTCTAATGCCTAAGGAGAATGAAAATTCATCAAGCCTTGATCAAGCTTTAGCATTCGCTAAGATGGCCTATAGTTTTTCATTAAATTTGCCAATTAAACACATTTGGGAGACTAAGGCAAATTCGCATAAATTGAGGCACTTATAAATGGATCAATTAACTTTTCTAAGCCTTGAAAAAAATGAAAAATACACCCTTAGCTTTGAAATCAATTTAAAAAAATTAAAAAATCATATTTGAGCGCTCAAAATTCATTATTGTGCCTTTGTAAACAAGTCGGCCATGCTTGTGGAGGAGTTTTTTCAATTTATTTAAGCCTTTACCAAGTCGGCCTTGAGGCAAAGCAAGGTGAGCGCCCTATATAAGGGAGGTGTGTTTTGACAATTTTAAATCATTCATTCATTTTCCCTTGTGTGAACTTGAAGAGCAGATTTGGAGGTGCGAAATTGAGCAGGTTGGAGGATAATTTCCAGATTTTGGAAGATATTTGAAGGCTGGTTTAGGGCGAACTTCTTCTTGAAGGCTGATCGAAGATTGAATCCATCAAAGAAAGGACCAGAAATTCAGATCAAACATCTTTGTCCAGCAAATTCTCATTCTTCCTTCATTCATTTTCGAAGGTTGATAGCTAAAAAATCAAGGAAGAGGTATGTATAATCAGATTTTCGAAAGTTTATTCAAGATTTAGTTTGATTTTCCATAGCAATCCTTTGAAAATCTAAGTCTTGTACAATCTGATTTCAATTCTCAATTAATATTAATTTGAAAATTCATAATTCTAGGATTTATCACATTATTTTCAAATTAATATTTAGTTATTTCCTTGAAAGGACTTAAATCCCATTCCTTAAGGTATTATGCTCAAACCCTAACTTTAAGCTTTTGTGTAGGTATCAAATGACGACCCCCAAGGCCGGAGGATCCACTACCCGACAGGCTCTCATCAAGGAGGATCAGAGAAATGATGAATTGGAGACCATGATCGTGTCCAAGTGGAGCAATATCGGAGACACCAATCTAGGAAACCTCAATGTGAAGAAGTTTTGGGAAGCGCCCTACATCGGCAAGCCGTCACCTGTTGCAAAGAAGATAATTGAGAGTGGCATCATCAAGGCTGCAGGTTTCCCTCCCGCAGTCAAGTGTCATGAGTTGATGATCGAGTGTGCCCGGCACTATGATTCACACTCAAGGATGATTGTAGCCGAGGATGGAACTATCTTAGCCTACCTTTCAGAGGAAGCTATAAGCGAAGCTTTTCATCTCCCGGAGCATAAAGACATGATCTACAAGAGCTTGGAAGGAGCTAGGTCTATCTACAAGGATGATCCTGATTCTTGTCTGAACTTCATCAACAAGAATTGGTTGCTCAAAAGTCGACCTCGCTTGAACAAGATTCCCAATACACCGCACAGAATCGACTTCCAAGAAGAATTCAAGGACTTGATAACCTTGCTCAATCGGGTCACGGGTGCCTCTCAAGCTTTCTTCTTTGACAAGTGGATGTTCTTCTTCATACAACTAATCGTCCAAGGAAAGGGAATGCTCAATTGGGCTAGAATCATTAGCAATAGCCTGGACGTCCAGTTGAGAAGACTAAAGCCTACCAAGTCATTTCACATGAGTTCATATGTTATATATGCCTTGATCAGAGGTTTTGAGTATGCAGGACTACCTCACAGAGGAGTTGTTGGAAGAGGACCCGGAGAAATAAGAGTTTGTGATTCTTATGTTCAACTGCATCATCCGCCAGGAAGTGACTGCAAGCTAGTCAATGACACCTTCACGATGTATATCACCAGGACATTGCAAGGAGGGATTCACAATCGACTGTCTATGGATGCACAGGAGCTCGTGAAGAAGCATGGTGCATGGTTCATTCAGTTTCCAAAATTCACATACATCAGAGTTCATGGATGTCCTTCACCTCCCTACATGTTGCCGAGATATCCTACAAACAGGATAATACTACTTGAGGTGACTAGGCAGTTGGCAGCTTATGCAAAGGCATCAAGACACAAGCATGGAAATGGAATTCTCGTACCCATCCTACTAGGGAACTCAGTTGAAGTGTGTCCTAATACTCAGGCTGCGGAAGATGCGGAGAAGGAATTATCTCTATATTCATTCACATCCTTTGCCTCAAGGGAGAATTTTGATCCTCATGGTCATATAGAAGAGATAGTCGGGAAGAAGTACAAACATGAGTTTCAAGTGGAAGACTTTTGGATGAATGTCCAGAATGATGTAGAGATCAAAAGAAAGATGCATTCCAGGTTACCCTCGGATCTCATCAGGAAATGCAAAATTTATAGAGTAGCTGATCAAGCCCAGGACAGTGGTAGATACCTCCAATCATCCTATGAGAAGGAAGATAAAGAAGTGAAGGTAGATTGGAATGAGCCCGAGGTTTTAGACCTAAGAGCTTTGATGGCTCCCGTTTTATCTTGCACTCGCAGATGGGTGGATGTACAGCATCAAAAGTTGAAGGAGCAGAATGTATTTATGACATTCACCTTGGAAACAAGACCAAAAGAAGGAGAGGCAAGTGCGAGTGAGAATACTTCTCATTCCGAAGGTTCAAAGAGGAAAGGACCTGAGAAGAGAGAGCCTTCCAAGAAGAAGCAAAAAATGAATCCTGATCGCCCACCAAGCACATCTTCTAGGCATGAAAAGGAAGCAAGTCAAGGAGAAGATCAAAGGCAGATAGTGTATGAAATTGATGAGTCTATGGAATCCATGGTACAGAATGATAAACAAGGAAAAGGACAGACACCTCAGCATTCGTCGAGTCAATCTCCCCAGGTTGGTGCTAATGATAAACAAGGAAAAGGACAGACACCTCAGCATTCGTCGAGTCAATCTCCCCAGGTTGGTGCTAATGAGCAACAAGAAGAAAAGAATGATGATGAAGCAACATCTCCTTTCAGGGAAGATAGACCTCTGCCTAAAGAAATACAAGTGAGGGAAAGGAAATCTATCATTCCAGATTGGCTAAAAGAGAGGTTGACAAGGGTAGTTGTGGTCGAAGAGGAAGAACAAGTATTTGACTTGGAAAGCCTCATAGGAAATTCTCATGAAGAAATAGAAAAGAAGAAGGCCACAAAGATGTCAAAGGTAATTAGAGATGAGACAGGATCCAGAAAAGTGCAGATAGCTACACCAGTGGTGGACAAGTATGAGGATGAGATTCTAGCAGAAGAATACGATTTGGAAACATTTGATCTTGGTCCACTTACCACTGTGCAAGCCATGGAAGAAGCAACTGATTCACTAAAAGCAGTTAATGACAAACTCAAAGAAGAAATGGAAAAGAAGAAGAAACTAGAAAAGGAGGTCAGTGCTTGGAGGAATTATTTTAGCCATCTTAATCAACCTTTGAGACGACAGGATCCAGCAATATCTCCTTTGCATGCACTTCCTCTTGAATCAATAAATGAGGCGGAAAGGGTAAAGAGCTTGGTCCAACTCATGAGTTCTTGGATTGATGAATCTTACAAGGTGGCCATGGAATTTGCAACAAGGATGATGAAGACGGTCCACCGTGCTATCCAAGTTCTTGAGATCATCCATAATCTATTGGTAACTGTGGATGCATTTGCTCACACTAGAGAGGTTGTCATCCCGGTCTTGCAAGTGATAAGAAGGACACCAAGACAAATTCTAGCACGAGAGAAGATAATGAGTGGAGAAGCCCATAGTCTTCTGCAGTGGTCAACTTTGCTCCAGATAAAGGAAGTTCTTTTCGAAGATATCAGTTCTAGGTGCAGCCAAGCTGAGGGAACTATCCACCCTATTCAAGACAAGGTATTTGAGGTATTGTGTACAATCCTTGGCAGAAGAATTGAGATCGAGACGGACGTAGGCATCCAGGAATTGGAAGACAAGATCAAGATCATGTTTTGCAAAGAGGAGAACACAGTCACCGAAGAGCAGCGAAATCAGATGCATGCTACTATGTTCCTGATTGAGAAAACAAAAGAGGTGGAGCTTGGATGGGAGACAACTCTTCTCACTGCCTTTGATCAAGTTCTTCACTTGGAAGAACGAATGAAGAATCTTCCTGAGATTCCCATTGCTGAGATTGAGGCAGTCACGTCCAGATTCATTGAATATGCTAGAAAAGAGCATAGAAAGGGGAACAAAGTTCTAGATGAAAAGTTGTTTTAAAATGATGTGGCAGCTTAATTCCTATTGGTCTATGTCTCCTCATTATTTGTGCCAATTCTTATTGGCTATGGATTAATAATGTTTATCTAAATGGGGACTTTTTTGTAACAAACCCTAATTAGGGTTTAGGTGTCAAAATCTCAGCCATCGATCTTCTTTTGATCCAGGCCGTTCATTGTATTTGAGGATGCTATATAAGCCCTCACTCATTTCATTTTGAAGAGTAAGAAAAAAGATTAGAGAGTTAGAGAGAAATAAGTTTAATATCAGCAGCAGAGGAATAAGGTGTGAAGGGAGAAATTTGAACAATTGTTGTTTTATTTGGCTATGAGATCAATAAAATATTGAAGTTATGGTGTTTTATTGCAATCCTTGTGGCTATTTTCATGGTTGTTTATTTTCTTGAATCACTCTTAGTAGAGATAGCATTTAAATTTTAAGTTTGAAGGACGAATGTTGTGCCTAATCTTCGATAAGACTCACATTCCAAACCACTAGCTTCTTACTGATTGTAAGAACGCCTTGTGTGGTCAACTGGAAACATTAAGATTGATTAAGAGTTCAATCATCATTAGAAGTATTGATATGTATCTCCCTGATAGTATCTATCTCCTTGGTGATTTGAAAATCATTGAATCCCCTTAGAAGATCGCACCAATTCCAGTGGAGTTGTAATCCTTTGGCGATACTGAAATTGGTAAAATCTTATCAAGACCAATCGTCATTAAGTCACTCTTAGGATTAGTTTAAGTATCTCTTCCTCGAAACCTTTATCTTTTGATCTTTTTTGAAAATCTGTTAGTATTAGGAGAATCCTGTTTCCTCATTTGGAAGGTAGTTGCACGAACAAGCTTTCTTTGAAAGTACGTAAGGCCCCTTGAAAAAAAACAGTAAACACAACAACCACTGGTGCTTATCCGCGAGTAGAGATCCTACAAAGCAGAACCTTGAAGTCCTTCCGATTGATCCTTTTTGCGATATCTTCAGCATTCGGAGACTTTACTCAAGAGAGGATAAGATACCTTTGGGTATTTTATTCTATGTTTGGTCGTGTACAAAATACACATCAACAATATGCTAAGTCACCAGGTGCGGCCGAATTTCATCCTTGAAGTTCGAAATTCGCAGAACTTTAAAACATGCAATAAAAATCGTTGAAATTCGTTGAAGCTCGATTGGTCAAAAAAGTGATTTTTTTTTTTTTTCTGTTAATATTTTTTAAATCGCGATTCAGGTTTTCTTTCGTTTTTTCATTATATAAATGAAAGGCCAACATTTGTTGAAACAAATCTTCGGTCTGCCCACTGCAATCAATCTTCAGGCCGCGTGAATCTTTAGTCTGCCATGAGTCGCTGTAGTAGCAGCCTGGAGGAGTAGTCACGGACCTACGGTAGTCGTAGCCTGCAGGAGAAGTTCGTCTGCAATTTTTGCCTGCCATTTTTGCAATTACTATTTAGGCAATTTTATAGATATATTATATATATTTATTAAAAATTTAAAAAAAATACATATGGCGAATTGAATTCGAATTTTATACATTTCAATTTTTTTCCTCATTGAACTTCATTCAAATTTCAAAGCTGTCGAACTTTGAATTCGAATTTGAACCTGGTGACTTAGTGATGGGGAGGCATACTCAAAGAGAGTTAATTCCTTGTCTAAGGGCAGTCAAGTGTTGTCCTAGTGGGCTCCCTTCATTGTTCATCTGGTCTACTAGTCATTTTAGACATCTCAACTCTCTAGGAGTGCTCCCAATCAAGATGTGCGCACTGGTTGCTCAAGCATGGTTGGGATTCACAAGGGTAAATCCAACCTCACACTCTCAATCTCCTAACAAATGCTTGCAGAGGTTGTAGTAGGTGTTGGTGATGTTTTCCAAGGGTAATCAACTGGTTTTGAGTATGGGTTTGATGCATTTCCCCATCGCTCCTTCCTTTCCCTATTTTCTAGACCTGGTAGCCCTAGAGCCCCAATTAGCCCTACCTAACTGGGTTTTGTGGATTTGCTCACAATCTCCCCAAAAACCCACACAAACTCTTTGATGATCAGGATACCCTTTTTGGAGTACTTTCCAATTTATGACATGAGAAATCTCAATATGACCGTACAGGTACAGAACCCGAGAAATGCTTGTTTTAGGTGGTTTTTGGCTTGTTTTGGTCTTTTTCTAAGGGTTTGGTGTCTTCCTTGATCTGCCACGCCTCCAAACTCACACATATGCTCTACCACACCCCACTTGCTCATGCCAAACACCCTGCACTTCCAACCCTGCTCTTCCCTGCAAGCACTTGCATAATTTCATTCATTTCCTAACCGGGCTATGACTAAGCTCGCCTAGGAAATGATGCTCATTGGCCTTTCAATGACCTCCAAAGGAAAATAAAGAATATGTACACTGTACAAAGGTTCCATGGCTCGAGTCTCAAGGGTTACTGAGAAGAACTCAAAGGACTTCAAGATGGAACCATGTTTGGGCCTCTCAAACCCTTACTCAGGCCGAGAGCTTGCAAAATTGAAAACTCAATTCAAAATTGCAATAAAACTAACCAAAATGCTTCTTGAGCACTACAAGAACATGTACAAAACAACAAGCAAAGAACAACAACGCAATCAATCCATTAAGTACATACTGCTGCTTTAATTCTTGAAAAATGCAAGGTAAAACTCAAAAATGGTCTCCAATTTGTATTCCAATCTACTTCAGGCATTCAACAGCCTCATTACATTCATTCTTAGGGCATTTATATGCCATTTTTGGCCTAACCAACTCTCCATCGGTTTCCTAACCAACCCTTTGCTCAAAAATGCAAAAAGTTGCTCAACGTCGCAAAAAGTTGTCAAGCAACTTTGACAACTTTTGCCAAAAAGTGCATTTTTGCCTTACATGCTTTGTTTTCTCCTCCAAACCATCTAGGATGACTAAAGACCATTACATTAACATGTCCCAATGCCAAACAAGACTATTCAAAGCATTTTACATCAAAATGCAAGATTATGCCATTTTAGGCTTACAAGCCAAAATTGAGAAAATGCATTGTCCTAAGGACATTCAACCTACCAAAACATTTCAAAAACATATGAGGACCTAAGAGAAGACTCTTATTCACCATCTCAAACCAAACTATGAACAAACACACCAAAACAAAGAAGTTGTACTCAAAACTAGGTGCTCCTGCACCATACTCCCCCAAAGAAAAGAAGTCAAGTGACTCCTTGAGGCAGCAAAGAAAGTGGAACTCCATGCTTAGGGAAGTTTGCCTCAGGTATCCAAGTAGCCTCTGATGCTGGAAGATGCTGCCACTTGACCAAATGCTCCATGCAGGCAGAATGCCTTGTTTTCTTCAAAACTCTAGAATCTAACACCTTCTCGGCTTGGGGAATGGGTGCAGCTGGTAAGGGCAAGTTTGAAAGTGCTTGAGAGACCTCTGAAACTCTGCTATCTTCTGCTGGAAGTGTGCCCCTATACTGCACCAAATCTGCCACATTGAAAATGGGTGACAAAGCCATATCACCGGGTAAGTCTACCTTGTATGCATTATTGCCATACTTGGCCAAAACTTTGCAAGGACCTATCCTCCTCATCTGAAGCTTGCTAGGGACACCTTTCTGAAGTCTTGCCTTGTTCAAATGTACCATCACCATGTCACCAACAGAAAATTGGATATCTTTTCTTTTCTCATCCACTTTGTCCTTGATCATTTGAGTAGTGTCCAATAGGGCTGTCCTAACCTGCTCATGAACCTCTTGCATTGATTGGGCCATGTCCAAGGCATGTCCATTTTGCTGTCCCATCTTTCCCACATCTCTGAGCTCCAAAACTCCTCTAGGATGAATGCCATACACCACCTCAAAAGGACTTTTACCAGTTGACCTATTCACACTATCATTGTAGGCAAACTCAGCTTGATGGATGATCTGATCCCAAGCTTGACCATACTCTTTTGTTAGGCATCTAAGTAGATTTCCAAATGTTCTATTGACCACCTTAGTTTAGCCATCCATTTGGGGATGATAGGCTGAACTGAAAGACAAATTAGTACCTAATCTTTGCCACAAGGTTTTCCAAAAATGACCAATAAACTTTGCATCCCTATCTGACACAATGCTGATAGGTAAACCATGAATCCTAATAACCTCTTTGAAAAACAAGTGAACAATGTGGCTAGCATCATGAATGACCTTGCATGGGATAAAATGAACCATCTTACTAAACCTATCTACCACAACATGGATGCTATCAAAACCTGATTTGGTTTTAGGCAAACCAACCACAAAGTCCATACTTACACACCCCCATGGCCGGTTGGGGATAGGTAAAGGCTGATAAAGACCAGCATTGGAAGATGTACCCTTAGCTCTTTGGCAAACCACACATTGCTCCACATATCTTCTGATATCTCTTTGCATTTTAGGCCAAAAGTAGACAAGTTCCAAAGTCTTGTTCAAACCAAAATGTCCACTCAAGCATCCATTATGCTTCTTTTGCATCAAGTTTTCTCTCATAGACCCTTTAGGCACACATAGCTGTCCACCCTTGAACAAAAGGCCATCTTGCAAGGTGTAATCTGCATATTCATTGTGAAAATGGTTTCCAAACCCTTGGCAAACCTTGTAGGCAGCAGCAGAGTCTTCATCTTCTTCATACAGTTCCTTGAAACTATCTACTCCAATGCTTTTAAGCTGCACTTCTTGCACGATTAGTAACCTCCTACTCAATGCATCAACTACCTTATTACATTGCCCTTTCTTGTGTTTAATGGTAAAGGTATATGACTGCAAATACTCTACCCATATAATATGCCTATGGTTTAACTTTTCTTGAGAATTAAGAAAGCTAAGAGCTTGATTATTAGTGTAAACCACAAATTCCTTAGGCAACAAATAATGCCTCCATTTCCTAAGAGATTGGACAAGTGCATACAATTCCAAATCATAGGAGGAATACCTTTTCTTTGCATCATTGAGTTTCTCACTGAAGAAGGCAACCGGTCTATTTTCTTGACTCAAAACTGCTCCAACCACTATGTTGCTTGCATCACATTCAATGGTGAAGAGCTTGTCAAAGCTTGGTAGGATAAGTACCGATTGAGTAGCCACCTTTGTCTTCAAGAGATCAAAACCTCTTTGTGCTTCCTTTGTCCATACAAACTTGGTTCTCATACCTCCCTTGATTGTCTCAAGCATGGGTGCACATATTTCACTGAATCCTCTGATGAACTTCCTATAAAACTGAGCCAAGCCATGGAAACTTCTTACTTCACTTGTTGTCCTAGGTGTGGGCCAACTGATTATGGCTTCCACCTTAGAGGTATCCATCTTCAAACCACCTCTTGAGACTACAAACCCAAGATACACCAACTCCTGTTTCATAAACTCACATTTCTCCAAATTGATGGTTAATTGCTCATCACAAAGTTTACTCAAGACAATTTCTATATGCTTAAGATGCTCATCTTTAAACTTGCTAAAAATTAGGATGTCATCTAAGTAAACAACAACAAATTTACCAATGTAGTCCTCGAGTACTTCATTCATGTGTCTCATGAATGTGCTAGGGGCATTTGTGAGTCCAAATGGCATAACAAGCCATTCATAGAGTCCTTCTGTAGTCTTGAAGGCTGTCTTCCATTCATCACCCTCCTTTATTCTGATTTGGTGGTAACCACTCTTGAGATCTATCTTGGTGAAGTATTCAGCACCTCCCAAACAATCCATCAAGTCTTCAATTCTTGGGATGGGAAATCTATATCTGATAGTAATCTGGTTTATGGCTCTAGAGTCGGTGCAAAGTCTCCAAGTACCTCCCTTCTTTGGAGCCAAAATGGTGGGTATTGCACATGGGTTGATGCTCTTCCTGATTAGTCCATTGTCTAGGAGTTCTTGTATTTGCTTGGCTATCTCCTTGTTCTGATCCGGTGTCATTTTATAAGCTGCCTTATTGGGCAAAGAAGCTCCGGGTATAAAGTCAATTTGATGACTTACGGCACGTTGAGGAGACAATGTAGCTGGTGTTCCATCACTAATGATGTCCTCAAACTGATTTAGGACCTGCTCCACTTCTTTAGGAATGCTCACCTTCTTCTCCTTGCTGTCCCCTTTTGGCTTCACAACAATGGCAAACCCCACTCCTTCTCCCTCCTTGAGTGTATTGATAAACTCTTTCTCACCAACTAGCAGCACATTAGGACCTTTGGATCTGCCCTCTACTTGGTCTCCTATGGACTGGATTTTGTAAGTGGTTCCATCCTTTTGGAAGGTATAAGCATTCTTCTCTCCATGATGTATTGCATTTCTGTCAAACTACCATGGCCTACCTAGGAGTAGGTGGCAAGCATCCATGGGCAAGATATCACACAAGATTTTGTCTTTGTAGCCCCCTATAGTGAACTCCACCCAGGTTTGTTCATTTACAAGAACATGCTGCCCTTTGTTGAGCCATGTAACTCTATAAGGATCACTATGTGGTATTCTTGGCAAATTGAGCTTACTCACTGCTTCCTCTAACACTATGTTGTCTGTGGATCCTGAATCCACCACCACTCTACATACCTTTCCCATGATCTTACATTTTATTCTAAACAAGGATCTCCTTTGGCTAGGTTCCTCCTTAACCGTTTCTTTGATCAAGACTCTCCTTATCATGAGGTTCTCTCCAACCTCTAAATCCAAACTTACTTCTAATGCTTTCATGTTTGCTGCATCCTCTTGAGCATAATTTACTCTCCTCTCACCTCCTTGGGATGAAGAAGACTTCTCAGGGCATCTATAGGTCGGGTGTCCAAGTTGATGGCAATTGTAGCACTTCATGGTGGCAAAATAAGACCCCCTTCCTAATCCACTAGACCTTCCTCTACTAGAGTTGCTAGATCCCCTTCCTCTATAGCTGCTCTTGCTATTGGAATCCCCACTTTGCTCCACCAACTTGGATTCCCCTTGGGATCTTTGGTCTACACTTCTTCCACCAAAACTACCTCTCTGACCTCTGCCATCTCTTCCCCTACCTCTGCCTCTGTTGCTTTGTTCTTGTTTCTTCTTGCTCTTTTCCTCCACTTTTAGTGCCAACTGATAGCACTTGTGCATGGTGTTGGGGCATAACAAGCTTAATTCCTCTTGAATATTCCATCTCAAGCCATTTAAGTATTTGGCTACCTTGATGCTCTCATCCTCTACCACATTGGATCTCAGACACAACTTCTGAAATTCCTCAGTGTAGCTACTCACATCCAAGTCTCTTTGTCTCAAATTTTGTCTCCTCTTATGCAACTGGATCTCATAATCTTCAAGGATGTATGCCTCTTTCACCTTGGCTAACATGCCTTTCCACGTAGCTATGGGGTTCTTGCCCTCTTTTTGCCTCTCTTCTTGAATAAATTTCCACCAAGTCAATGCTGCCCCTCTCAATCTAGACTTGGCCACCTTCACCTTTTGTGCCTCACTGATTCCATCACATTCAAAGTGATTCTCCAATCCCTATATTCATTCTAGGACTACCTCAGGCTCCATTTTTCCACAAAAAAGTGGCACTCCTTCTAGGGATTTTCCTCGTAAGGCTTTGATTGCTTTAAAGAAAGGTTCTTCAGGTAGAATAGGGTCTAGTTCAGGTGTCCTATCCTCTTCTACAACTTCTTTACCCTTCCCCTAATTGACCTTGATTGTCACTTTCTCAGTTTTACTTTCAACTGCGTCTAGTTTGCTCTACAGTTGTAGTAATCTTTCTGTGAGGAGACTATTTTCTTCCTCTTGATCTTCTACCTTCTTGGCTAGCTTTGCATTGGTCACCATCCTTAGACTATTCTCTCCTACTGATTCAGTGTCTGTCATGTACCGGCTTCTTCCCAAATCTTGGTTGCTCAGATACCACTATGATGGGGAGGAATACTCAAAGAGAGTTAATTCCTTGTCTAAGGGCAGTCAAGTGTTGTCCTAGTCTACTAGTCATTTTAGACATCTCAACTCTCTAGGAGTGCTCCCAATCAAGATGTGCTCACTGGTTGTTTAGGCATGGTTGGGATTCACAAGGGTAAATCCAACCTCACACTCTCAATCTCCTAACAAATGCTTGCAGAGGTTGTAGTAGGTGTTAGTAATGTTTTCCAAGGGTAATCAATTGGTTTTGAGTATGGGTTTGATGCATTTCCCCATCGCTCCTTCCTTTCCCTATTTTCTAGGCCTAGTAGCCCTAGAGCCCCAATTAGCCCTACCTAACCGGTTTTTGTGGATTTGCTCACAATCTCCCCAAAGACCCACACAAACTCTTTGATGATCAGGGTACCCTTTTTGGAGTACTTTCCAATTTATAACATGAGAAATCTCAGTATGACCGTATAGGTATGGAACCCGAGAAATGCTTGTTTTAGGTGGTTTTTGGCTTGTTTTGGTCTTTTTCTACGGGTTTGGTGTCTTCCTTGATCTGCCACGCCTCCAAACTCACACATATGCTCTGCCACACCCCACTTGCTCATGCCAAACACCCTGCACTTCCAACCCTGCTCTTCCCTGCAAGCACTTGCATAATTTCATTCATTTCCTAATCGGGCTATGACTGAGCTCGCCTAGGAAATGATGCTCATTGGCCTTTCAATGACCTCCAAAGGAAAATAAAGAATATGTACACTGTACAAAGGTTCCATGGCTCGAGTCTCAAGGGTTATTGAGAAGAACTCAAAGGACTTCAAGTTGGAACCATATTTGGGCCTCTCAAACCCTTACTCAGGCCAAGAGCTTGCAAAATTGAAAACTCAATTCAAATCTGCAATAAAACTAACCAAAATGCTTCCTGAGCACTACAAGAACATGTAAAAAACAACAAGCAAAGAAAAGCAATGCAATCAATCCATTAAGTACGGACTGCTGCTCTAATTCTTGAAAAATGCAAGGTAAAACTCAAAAATGGTCTCCAATTTGTATTACAATCGACTCTAGGCATTCAACAACCTCATTACATTCATTCTCAAGGCATTTATATGTCATTTTGGGCCTAACCAACTCTCCATCGGTTTCCTAACCAACCCTTTGCTCAAAAATGCAAAAAGTTGCTCAACGTTGCAAAAAGTTGTCAAGCAACTTTGACAACTTTTGCCAAAAAGTGCATTTTTGCCTTACATGCTTTGTTTTCTCCTCCAAACCGTCTAGGGTGACTAAAGACCATTACATTAACATGTCCCAATGCCAAACAAGACTATTCAAGGCATTTTACATCAAAACGCAAGATTATGCCATTTTAGGCTTACAAGGGCTTACAAGCCAAAATTGAGAAAATGCATTGTCCTAAGGACATTCAACCTACCAAAACATTTCAAAAACATATGAGGACCTAAGAGAAGACTCTTATTCACCATCTCAAACCAAACTATGAACAAAAAAACCAAAACAAAGAAGTTGTACTCAAAACTAGGTGCTCCTGCACCACTTAAGTATGCATGTATATATATATATATATATGTATATATAACATATATATATATATACGTATGTATATATACATACATATACATATACATACATATATATACATATATATACATAAATATATATATATATACATACATACATACATATATATATATATATATATATATATATACATGTATACATATACACGTATAAAGATACATATACATACATACATATAAATATATATATATATATCGTATATACATATATATGTATATATACATGTGTGTGTGTGTGTGTACCACTTCGAAATTTAATAGGCAAGTGAAAATAAGCTTAAAATGGGCAAGTGAACATTCTAAAATTATGTAGATTTTTGGGATAGACAAGGAATATTTTTTTAAGTGAACTACCTTTCTAAATGTTTTTTTCCTTGCCAGCTCTGCAGACATGGTGATTCCAGATGACTTGCTGCATCCAAAAGTCTGATCTGCAGAATTGCTATGGTTGCTTCAGATAACGACTTTGCTAGTATGGTTGGATCCTTGGCAAGTCTCAATGCTATAATCTGAGTATACTTTTTGCAGCTCATTTAATGCTATTATGAAAGGTTTTATAATAAATAGTTTACCCATATCCTGAACAGCACATGACATTGCTCATAATCAGCAAACATTTCCATTGCAAAGTGTTGAAATCACTTTGAATTCCCTCATCTTTCCTGGTCCAAAAATAACTCAGCCCAAATCCTGGGTTGTCTTAGCATCAAAAGTATTCTAGAATTCAATCCAGCACAGACTATGAAGTTGGCTTGTTACTAATTTAAGCCATCTCAGCCATGGGGGCAAAAATTTCAAGATAAGTATTATGCTTACAGGAACAAGCAAAATTCTTTGTTGACCCATGGAGCCCAAAGGTCCATGATATCAAAACATCTTTACAAAAAATTTCTGTTATTACAATCCAAATAAATGATAGCAGGGTAATGGTGTTTGGAAGGACAATAGCAGGTTTACATGTCCCAGGCCTGATGCCATGTTTGGACCTTTAATGAATGACACAACCAACCACCAACTAGTTCAAGTAGCAGATTATATACTCCAGGTTCATTAAATCTAGAGGTTAAATTGAATTCAGAGCTCACACAAGGCTTTTCTCAATGATATTATGGCCTAACCAACCTCCTCCTACAGGATCTAAAGAAAAGGTACATTTTGTTGCAATGTAGCCAAGATTAATAATTTATTTGTTTTGGAAAAGGATAAATCAGGTAATAAGGCAGCATTTCACTAAGGCATGTCTATTAAGAGTAGGCCTGAAAACAAAGAGCTTAACCCTTCCAAAGACCAACCCCCTATTTGTAGTAGTTTGGATTCAAAACCCGGTTCAAATGGATTGTAACCATTACCTGACAAGAATAAGAAAAAGGAACTTCTACTAGATAATATCTGGATTCCAACAAAATATATGATTAGGATTCACGATGCACTAACAGTTTTGATTATTTGAAGATTCAATTCAACTTCAAAAACCTCACAAGGAAGGGGGATTACGGATCTTGAGCAGTTTTCACTGGTGGCCTTCAAAGATTCACTACAATAGGATGTAGAGGAAGATGGTAAATAGAAGCATTTGATTAGACTAGAAGATCCAATGAGAAAAATTAAATCGAAGTCAGTTAGTGTCTCAAAAAATTGCTTTGATGACAACATATGAAATTTCAATATTCATCCTTCAGTGTCCACAACTTCATCAACCAGGTAAGCATAAAAAGAGGTAGAAACCTCACCTAATACTTTCCTTCTCACAGGAGGAAGAAAACTACTATACTATATTCACCTCTTGTTGATGTGTATTTTGTACACGACCAAACACAGAATAAAATACCCAGAGGTATCTTATCCTCTCTTGAGTAAAGTCTCCGAATGCTGAAGATATCGCAAAAAAGGATCAATCGGAAGGACTTCAAGGTTCTGCTTTGTAGGATCTCTACTCGCGGATAAGCACCAGTGGTCGTTGTGTTTGCTGTTTCTTTAAGGGGCCTTACGTAGTTTCAAAGAAAGCTTGTCCGTGCTACTATCTTTCCAAATGAGGAAACAGGATTTTCCTAATACTAACAGATTTTCAAAAAAGATCAAAAGATAAGGGTTTCGAGGAAGAGATACTTAACTAATCCTAAGAATGACTTAATGAAGACTGGTCCTGATAAGATTCTACCAATTTCAGTATCGCCAAAGGATTACAACTTTACTGGAATTGGTGCGATCTTCTAAGGGGATTCAACGATTTTCAAATCACCAAAGAGATAGATACTATCAGGGAGATACATATCAATACTTCTAATGATAATTGAATTCTTAATCAATTTCAATGTTTCCAGTTGACCACACAAGGCGTTCTTACCATCAATAAGGAGCTAGTGGTTTGGAATGTGAGTCTTAACAAAGATCAGGCACAACATTCGTCCTTCAAACTTAAAATCTAAATGATATTTCTACTAAGAATGATTCAAGAAGATAAACAACCATGAAGATAGCCACAAGGATTGCAATAAAACACCATAACTTCAATATTTTATTGATCTCATAGCCAAATAAACAACAATTGTTCAACTTTCTTTCTTCACTACTCAATTCTTTGCAACAAAATTAAACTTGCTTCTCTCCAACTTTCTAACTTTTCTAATCCTTCCAATCTTTCAAAATGAAATGAGTGAGGGCTTATATAGCATCCTCAAATACAATGAACGGCCTGGATCAAAAGACGATTGATGGCTGAGATTTTGACACCTAAACCCTAATTAGGGTTTGTTACAAAAAAGTCCCCATTTAGATAAACATTATTAATCCATAGCCAATAAAAATTGGCACAAATAACGAGGAGACATAGACCAATAGGAATTAAGCTGCCACATCATCTTATAACAACTTTTCATCTAGAACTTTGTTCCCTTTCCTATGCTCTTTTCTAGCATATTCAATGAATCTGGACACCATTCCCTCAATCTCAACAATGGGAATCTCAGGAAGATTCTTCATTCGTTCTTCCAAGTGAAGGACTTGATCAAAAACAGTGAGAAGAGTCGTCTCCCACCCAGGCTCAGGTTCTTTGGTCTTCTCAATCAGGAACATAGTAGCATACATTTGATCTCACTGCCTTTCTGTAACGATGTTCTCTTCCTTGGAAAAGATGACCTTGATTCTGTCTTCCAACTCCTGGATGTCCACATCTGTCTCGATCTCAATCCGTCTGTCAAGGATGGTACACAACACCTCAAACACCTTGTCTTGAACTGGATGGATGGTAGCTTCAACTCGGCTGCATCTGGTGTTGACGTCTTCGAAAAGAACTTCCTTCATCTGGAGCAGAGCTGACCATTGCAGGAGGCTATGGGTTCCTCCATCCATTATATTTTCTTGTGCTACAATCCGTCTTGGTGTCTCTCTTATCACTTGCAAGACTGGGATGATAACATCTCTAGTGTGAGTGGATGCAGCTACAGTTATCATTAGATTATGGATAATCTCAAGGACCTGGATAGCTCGATGAACTGTCTTCATCATTCTTGTTGCAAATTCAATGGCTACCTTGTAAGATTCATCAATCCAAGAACTCATGAGTTGGACTAGGCTCTTCACCCTCTTTGCCTCACTTATTGATTCAAGAGGAAGTGCATGTAAAGGAGATATTGTTGGATCCTGTCATCTCAAAGGCTGGTTAAGATGGCTAAACTAATTCCTCCAAGCATTGACCTCTCTTTCGAGCTTCTTATTCCTTTCCACTTCTTCTTTGAGTTTGTCTTTGAGTGCTTTCAGTGAATCAGTTGCTTCTTCCATAGCCTGCTCGGAGGTAAGTGGACCAAGATCAAATGTTTCTAGATCATATTCTTCTACTAGAATCTCATCCTCATACTTGTCCACCACTGGTGTAGCTATCTGCACTTTTCTGGATCCTGTCTCATCTCTAATTACCTTTGACATCTTTGTGGCCTTCTTCTTTTCTATTACTTCATGAGAATTTCCTATAAGGCTTTCCAAGTCAAATACATGTTCTTCCTCTTCAACCACAACTACCCTTGTCAACCTCTCTTTTAGCCAATCCGAAATGGTAGATCTCCTTTCCCTCACTTGTATTTCTTTAGGCAGAGGTCTATCTTCCCGGAAAGGAGTTGTTGCTTCATCATCATTCTTTTCTTCTTGTTGCTCATTAGCACCAACCTGGGGAGATTGACTTGATGAATGCTGAGGCGTCTGTCCTTTTCCTTGTTTATCATTTTGTACCATGGATTCCATAGACTCATCAATTTCATACACTATCTGCCTCTGATCTTCTCCTTGACTTGCTTCATTTTCATGCCTAGAAGATGTGCTTGGTGGGCGATCAGGATTTATTTTCTGCTTCTTCTTGGAAGGCTCTCTCTTCTCAGGTCCTTCTTTCCTCTTTGAACCTTTGGAATGAGAAGTATTCTCACTCACACTTGCCTCTCCTTCTGGTCTTGTTTCCAAGGTGAATGTCATAGATACATTCTGTTCCTTCAACTTTTGATGTTGTACGTCCACCCATCTGCGAGTGCAAGATAAAATGGGAGCCATCAAAGCTCTTAGGTCTAAAACCTCGGGCTCATTCCAATCTACCTTCACTTCTTTATCTTCCTTCTCATAGGATGATTGGAGGTATCTACCACTGTCCTGGGCTTGATCGGCTACACTATAAATTTTGCATTTCCTGATGAGATCCAAGGGTAACCTGGAATGCATCTTTCTTTTGACCTCTACATCATCCTGGACATTCATCCAAAAGTCTTTCACTTGAAACTCCTGTTTGTACTTCTTCCCGACTGTCTCTTCTATATAACCATGAGGATCAAAATTCTCCCTTGAGGCAAAGGATGTGAATGAATATAGAGATAGTTCCTTCTCCGCATCTTTCACGGCCTGAGTATTAGGACACACTTCAACTGAGTTCCCTAGTAGGATGGGTACAGGAATTCCGCTTCCATGCTTGTGTCTTGATGCCTTTGCATAAGCTGCCAACTGCCTAGTCACCTCAAGTAGTATTATCTTGTCTGTAGGATATCTCGGCAACATGTAGGGAGGTGAAGGACATCCATGAACTCTGATGTATGTGAATTTTGGAAACTGAATGAACCATGCACCATGCTTCTTCATGAGCTCCTGTGCTTCCAGAGACAGTTGATTGTGAATCCCTCCTTGCAATGTCCTGGTAATATACATTGTGAAGGTGTCATTGACTAGCTTGTAGTCACTTCCTGGCAGATGATGCAGTTGAACATAAGAATCACAAACTCTTATTTCTCCGGGTCCTCTTCCAACAACTCCTCTATGAGGTAGTCCTGCATACACAAAACCTTTGATCAAGGCATATATAACATATGAACTCATGTGAAATGACTTGGTAGGCCTTAGTCTTCTCAATTGCACGTCCAGGTTGTTGCTAATGATTCTAGCCCAATTGAGCATTCCCTTTCCTTGGACGATCAGTTATATGAAGAAGAACATCCACTTGTCAAAGAAGAAAGCTTGAGAGGCACCCGTGACCCGATTGAGCAAGGTTATCAAGTCCTTGAATTCTTCCTGGAAGTTGATTCTATGCGGTGTATTGGGAATCTTGTTCAGGCGAGGTCGACTTTTGAGCAACCAATTCTTATTGATGAAGTTCAGACAGGACTCAGGATCATCTTCGTAGATAGACCTAGCTCCTTCCAAGCTCTTGTAGATCATGTCTTTATGCTCTGGGAGATGAAAAGCTTCGTTTATAGCTTCCTCTGAAAGGTAGGCCAAGATAGTTCCGTCCTCGGCTACGATCGTCCTTGAGTGTGAATCATAGTGCCGGGCACACTCAATCATCAACTCATGACACTTGACTGCGGGAGGGAAACCTGCAGCCTTGATGATGCCACTCTCAATTATCTTCTTTGCAACAAGTGACGGCTTGCCGATGTAGGGCGCTTCCCGAAACTTCTTCATATTGAAGTTTCCTAGGTTGGTGTCTCCAATATTGCTCCACTTGGACATGATCCTGGTCTCCAATTCGTCATTCCTCTGATCCTCCTTGATGAGAGCCTGTCGAGTAGTGGATCCTCCGGCCTTGGGGGTCGTCATTTGATACCTACACAAAAGCTTAAACTTAGGGTTTGAGCATGATATCTTAAGGTATAGGATTTAAGACCTTTTCAAGGAATTAACTAAATATTAATTTGAAAATGATATGATAAATCCTAGAATTATGAATTTTCAAATTAATATTAATTATGAATGGAAATCAGATTGCACAAGACTTAGATTTTCAAAGGATTGCTATGGAAATCAAACTAAAATCTTGAACAAACTTTCAAAAATCTGATTATTCATACCTCTCCCTTGATTTTTAGCTATCAACCTTTGAAAAATGAATGAAGGAAGATGAGAATCTGCTGGACAAGGATGTTTAATTTGAATTTCTGGTCCTTTCTTTGATGAATTCAATCCTCAATCGGCCTTTAAGAAGAAATTCGCCTTCAACTAGCCTTCAAATACCTTCCAAATTCTGGATATTTGCCTTCAACTAGCTCAATTTCGCACCTCCAAATCTGCTCTTCAAGTTCGCATGAGAGACAATGAATGAATGATTTGAATTGTCAAAACACACCTCCCTTATATAGGGCGCTCACCTTGTTTTGCCTTAAGGCCAACTTGGTAAAGGCTTTAATAAAATAAAATAAAACACCTCCACAAGCATGGCCGACTTGTTTTGCAAAGGCAAAATAATGAATATCGAGAGCTCAAGCTTAATTTTTAATTTTTTAAATTAATTTCCAAGCTAAGGGTGGTTTTTTCATTTATTTTAAGGCTTAAAAATTAATTAATCAAATTATAAGTGCCTTAATTTATGCGAATTTGCCTTAATCTCCCAAATGTGCTTTAATTGGCAAATTTAGTGAAAGGCTATAGGCCAGCTTAAGGAATGTTAAAGCTTGATCAAGGCTTGAGGTATCTTAGGCATTAAAATGTTTAAAGTTTAGGTCTCTCCAAGGAGGCTTGCTTGAATTTTTATCTAGGTTTGTTTGCTTCATTATTCAACATCCTTACAACCTGGATTTGCCATCTCCCATATTCTTGCCATCATAATTTTGCAACTTGCCTTCAACTTAGCCTAAACAAGGTGAATAATAGGTGTTTTCAAGAATTTCGCCCTGGACCCTTTGGAAGGGTCAGGAGCGATTTTCTTGATTAGGCCTTGAATACCTCCTTTTCTTCACTCCAAAATCCTCCGGAAGGCGAGCTTACACTTGTTTTGGTCTAACAAAGCCTAGGATTTCAAATTTTAGCCTTTTACATGGGTAAAGTAGGTGCAAATGGGAATTTCACTCTGGAGCCTTTGGAAGGGTCAGAAGCGAAATTCACTTTTTAGGTCAAAATTCACCTTTGCTTGATCATCGACCTTCTCCAAGGCAATCTCCAGGGTCCATTCTCCTTGACCACTGACTTGTCTTAACAATATTTTGAAGGAAACACTGCATTTTGGGAATTTCGCTCTAGGCCCTTTGGAAGGATCAGGAGCGAAATTCACTCTTTAGGCCTAATTTCCAATCTCCTTCACCTCAATTCATCTAAACTCCTTCAGTTTGAATCCACTTCTCAACTTGCCAGCATTGGTTTGATCCTCACAAGGCGAAAAAGGTCAATTTTGCTCAACAACCTAGCCAAGGATAGGACCTATCCAGAATTTCGCTCTGGACCCTTTGGAAGGGTCAGGAGCGAAATTCTCATTTGAGCTCAAAATATGCATCTTTGATGGTCAAAAATCTTTCCAAGGAATTCCAAATAGCCTCTTTCATCTTTGTTTAGGCCTGACTTCACTCAAGTCTTGAAGAAAAAAGTGTTTTTAGGGTTTTTCGCTCTGGACCCTTTGGAAGGGTCAGGAGCGAATTTCTCATTTAGCTTCAAAATTTGCATTCTTGGCGATCAAAATCAATTCTAAGGCAATCTAAATGACTTCTCGCACCCTTGTCCAAGCTTGGCTTTGCTCAAATTTTGGAAGAAAAGATGGTTTTTAGGATTTTCACTCTGGACCCTTTGGAAGGGTCAGGAGCGAAAATCACTTTTAGGCTCAATTCCTTCATCTTTCATGGTTTCTAGCAACTTAAAGTCACTCTTAGGGGCAACTTCTCCTTGATTTTACCTTATCTCACACTTGATCTTAGCAAAAAATTGATAGCAAAGAGAAGTTTTGAGAGAATTCGCTCTAGACCCTTTGGAAGGGTTAGGAGCGAAATTCTCATTCTTGACCAAAAATCATCATTTTTTCAACTTGAAACTTCTTTGCAAGGTAGAATTTCATCTTTCATTGCCCTAGGAACAAGGTTTCATGTCCAAGAAAAGTCAAAAAGTAGGCTTATAAATAATTTCGCTCTGGACCCTTTGGGAGGGTCAGGAGCGAAATTTCCTTTCTTGGCTAAAATCCTTCATTTTCATAACTTCCAAGCATCCCCAAGGATTCCAACATGTCAATTCTCTCCTTCAACATGCCTTGGTCATCAAGATTTGGCCAAACAAGGAAAGAAATGCCTCTTAGAGAGATTTTCGCTCTGGACCCTTTGGAAGGGTCAGGAGCGAAAATCTTGACTTGGGCTAGATTCTTCATTTTTTCAATTCAAAACATCTTCAAGAGGCAAAGACAAGCTATCTCCCTTCCATTCAATTCATAAAAGACCAAGAACTTGACCTTCTTCAATGCAAAAATAAGAGTTTTTAGGAATTTCGCTCTGGACCCTTTGGAAGGGTCAGGAGCAAAATTTCCTTTTTGGTCCAAAATCCTTCATTTTCAATGCTTTCAAACATTTCAAAGGCAACAAGAATGTCCAACCTTCCTTCCAAGATACCCTGCAAATCAAAATTTAGTCAAACTTAGGAGGAAATGAGCTTCAAGAAGATTTTCGCTCTGGACCCTTTGGAAGGGTCAAGAGCGAAAATCTCATTCTAGGCTAGATTGCTCACTTTTCAAACTTCAAACCACCTCATAAGGCAAAATTAGATCATTTTCCACATTAGGAACAAGGTTTCTAGTCCATTCAAGGCAACAAATAAGGTTTATGATGAATTTCGCTCTGGACCCTTTGGAAGGGTCAGGAGCGAAATTCTCCTTTAGGCCAAAATCTTGTTCTTCAAAATCAATCAACTCCATCTCTAGGCAAAAACATATCAATTCATCCTCAAACATGCCTTAGAAACCAGCACTTAGCCAAAATTGGGAAGGAAATGTGGGCTACAAAGATTTTCGCTCTGGACCCTTTGGAAGGGTCAGGAGCAAAAATCAAGATTTGAGCTTGATTCTTGACCTTTCGAACTCCAGTTTTCTTTGAGAGGCAAACAAAGACCCTTCTTCACACATCCCCATCACGATCCTGCCTTTAGCCAAGTAAAAATGAGAGCTTTCAAGAATTTCGCTCTGGACCCTTTGGAAGGGTCAGGAGCGAAATTCATCCTCTTGACTAGAATCTTTCATCTTACCCATCATCAATCACTTCCTAGGGCTAGAACATATCAATTTGTCTTTACTATGCCTAAGGAAGCTATAATCCTAGCCTTGACAAGTGAAAATTTGATGCTAAAGGGGATTTTCGCTCTGGACCCTTTGGAAGGGTCAGGAGCGAAAATCATATTCTTGGCTAGTTCCTCACCTTGGTTCATTTCATTTTCCATCAAACTTGATCAAATCAACTTCCAATGCATTCATTCATCAATTTTTGAAATCACCACTTTCATTCCTCTCTGACCACTGACTCTGCTCAATCGACTCAGACCTGGAAGAAAACAGGACTCTAACAAGAAAACCATCAAACTAGACCTACCCTTACCTGAGACCTATTCACCCTCTTCTTCAATCTCACTATCCTGATTCTCCTGAAAGGAAATACTTCATTAAGGCAAACTTAAGGTTCCAGGCAAACAACTAACGACCTCCCAAAACTAGGCTAGACTCAGCTTGAAAGAAACCCTAAAACGAGCTTTCAGAGATTAGCCCTAATCTAGCCAGCCCAGGCAACCACTCACCCACTCAAAATCTAGCAAGCAGAGAGAAAAACTAATGCAAGCAGAGAGAAAAACTAACTAAGGGAAAGCAAAACCCTAAGAAAAAGAGGGGGTCCCCATTCTAGTGGGGCGATGTGTGAAATGGTCACAACACCTCCCCAAGGGGCTTCTATACAACTTTCTTCCAAGAACCAAATAAGGATAATAACTATGTTTGGGTAATACATTGACCTTCTGGAGGGCATCCAACTTTTGGTTCTTTCTGGAAACTTGAGAATATTATTTCAAAGTTCTCTATTGATTTTATAGGTGATTTAATTCCTTGGGTGTAGTTTCTAACACTTAGGGCATCATGTGATATAAACTTATATTATTAAAAGCATACAAAATATTCTTTTTTTAAATGCTTACAAATTGGAAATTTCTCAATGATCTCTCACAAATATGATAGAGCCAAAATCTCAAATATGGTCATTTTATATACTCTTATTGAGATATTCACACAAAAATCCAAATAGCATATATCAAATTAAATAGTTGGATCTCCCAAAATATTAACAACAAGAAGCACTTACCTTGACAAGCTCTGATTCTCTTCTTATGGAGGATGTCCGCCACCCCACCATATCTTGAAAAGGTTAAAAGAAACACTCAAATTCCTTCTCAAATGTTTGTAACATAACTAATAGAGTAAAAAGCAAGCTTTAAATCCATGGACAATCACTGGAAGATAAGAAATATACAGAACTAGAGCAATGTGATGCTGTAAGATTAAGAGTAATTTATATAACCAGAAGCATTAGAATGTAATACTTATAAAGCTACTAGCAAAAGAGGATACGATCAAACGAAACATTCGCATACAGTATTCTTGATTTAAACATTGCAAGAGCAGATCTGCAAAATCACAAACAAGGTGAGCAACAATGGCTGCAGTATAAATCTGCAAAAGCAGATTCAATAAACTCTAAGTGAAAATAGTACCTCAAACTCAGAAACCCAAAAGAATCTCTCATATGCATAGAGTTAAATTAGAAGACTTACATAAATTTGCCATCTTCACAATCAGATGCCATACGCAAAAGAAGTGGAGGCCTACTAGCTTTTCCATCTGTCAGAAATAGCTGCCGACCCGTTCTTCTTATCACATATTGTGCTAAGGGTGGAGCAAGCTTTTCCAGTAAAGGAACTCCAAAAAGAAGAGGAAGCTGCATTAAGTACCACAGGCAGATATACATCAGGTAACAAATAATATAACTGAATTAAAAACTGAAAACTGATTTTTGTAAGAAATTTTGTATCTTTTCTAGTAATGGCTCCTATTCTTGAGCCAAAGAAACAAAGTAACAATATGTTGTCAGTCCCGGTAAGCCTTCTGATTTTACTGAAACTCTTACCTGTTTTTTCCCTCGTACCCCCAAGTGTGGAGTTGCCAATGTAATAAAATTCATAGCCTCTAATCCACCTATACTACTACCTTTTGAAACTCCCATATACTGACCTCCCACCTCAGTACTTTTATTCTCTGACATTTTTTCTGCAAAAACCTGTTTGATAGAACTTCCATTTGCCTCAGAATTTTCTCTATACAGAACAGCAATTGCATATCTTGCAAATAATCCACCAAGAGAATGGGCTAAAAATGAAATTCTCCTGAGGCTGGGTGTCTTTTGAATGAGTTGTTGTACCTACAATCAAAGATGCAAACATATCGAAACAAACCTCAATGCACAGATAAAGATAAAATCTTGAGATATGGGAAAGAAATAGACTCAGAAATTTGAGACAGATAAGATACTTGGATAAGCACTTTACCTCCCCTGCCAAACGTCTCCCAGCAATATCAATTCCATGTAAAGTTTGAGTGTAGGAGTTGCCTGCACTTGCTGCATGATAACATTTGTAGTTTACATCAAAACTCTATAAGCATAACACATGACTCATGAGCTTGATAAATATTATAAGTTTGGCTGGCAATAATCAACAGTTATTTATTTTAAAAAACTGCTCCACATATAATAAAGAGCAGTGAAAAGAATGTGTGCATGAAGCAAAAGAAAGGCAGCATTTTCAGAGAAAATTGCAGATATGCAAGTGTCTCAAATGAAGAATACAACTGCAAAAAAATAAATTCTTAATGCTATAATGCAATAGAAATAGGAAAAAAATGGGTGAGAGCAGGATGTCTGGTTGTCTTCCTGCTGCAAATGTTCCTGTCCACATCAAGTTTTTGGTGGGCACTGATCCAAAGCATAAAGGAGCTACTGGAGTCCAGGGCTCTTATTGGATGTGTCAATGGAGCCTACTTATCAGAAAAGAACCTTCTGGGTTGGGCCGAATCTCATTGATCTTTCCGTTCTCATTGTGGGGTTTCACTTCTGATCAGCAGTTTCTTGGCAGTGTTTTCCTCTCTGATTGCATGCTGGCGGGTGGACCTCCGTTCTTCAAAATGAAGGTCTATCCCTTTGCTCCTGGACTCCTAGTCTTGTCACTGGAATCCTAGTTTTGTTGCCAGGGGAATTTTTGGACAGGGTTCCTCTTGGTGAGACTGGTGATGTCTTATGTAGAACAACCTGCATGTACAAAGAAGCTTCCCTAATGGCAAGGGCCTTTGCACAGATCTGCCTGCAGATAAAGTTAAATTCTCCTTGCCCTAGGAGACAGGGTTCGCAGGTTTGAGGGCCTGGTACTGGTCCGGTTCGGTTCAGGTCTGGGTTCTGGTCCAGTACACCAGTGGGTTCAGCCAGGGTTTGTGCCCAGGCAAGCTGGTTCGTCTGGGGCAAACCTGGACACCTGGGAGCCCAAATTTACCTTTGTTTATGCAAAATTTTATAAAATTTTGACATCTGTCACTTGCAAAAAAGGAGTAAAAACCTAAAAGTCACTTTTAAAACACAAACTCCATTTTTCTTATCCATTGAAATTCTCAGCCAACTATGGAGACATTTGGATCATGGAGAGGATTTCTGTTTGCAAGCAGTGTCTTCGGGTTTTACTATTTAGAGACACAGGAGACACAAAAAAGTGAAAAACTAGACTTAGACTAGGACTTTGACACCAGAAAACATAAAAGATCAGAGGACACCTATGGTCAATTTTAGCAGAAAAAATCTAGTGTCACTCTGTAAAAGGAACTCGTATTTATACCCAATGATTCTGCTTAGATTCATCCAAGCAGTTGACATTTGTCCCAATCCTTCTGCACAAGGTTTCCAGCATGTCATCATATTTCAAGTATGCAGTCATTCTTAAATTTGTTGCAACAACTTGTCCCAAAACTTGGTTCCATTTTGTACAGCTGCAACTAGGCCTTCAAATCACAATAGGTCAAATAGTGCATTCTATCAAGCTTGAATAAGAAATTCAATGCTTGCCAAGAGCCCAACTAACATGATGCCCAAACTCAAGCAAACTCATACTTCATGATCAATTGCCTTGGCATGCTAGTGGATGCCCAAGATGCATACTATATAAATAACTGATATACTGCTATCGATCAGAACATGCCATGCATCTTCTTCAATTATATGAGAACATCATTTGCATTGACCTGCCTGATTATTATATGAGAACTCGATATTATTTTGATATTGAACTTGATGTATACGATGCTATGATTGCAAGTTTATGGTGGTTTTGTTGTTTATATGATGCTATGTCACATTATAATCTTAATTCATGCTTCTAGGCTGCATAAATATATATATAGTTATACTTTGCATTGGTGTGGCTCAAATTGGTGTCAAATGGTTGGTCATTTGAACCTATCATTCAGGTGTACAGAATGTTATAAGGACATTCACCTCCATCATGAATGCCTCAATTTTAAACCTATGCTTCGGAACAATTCCACACAAGGTAGATACAAGCCTAAGCACCAAAACCTAAGGGGTATGTGCTTGTCTGCTTCTATAGGCAAGTCTCCCAATTGGTCCCCCAATAGGCAGGGAGAATTCATCAAACCCCATGCAAGGATGTAAACCTCTCTAAAAATGGATCTTTGTTGCATGTGATAGCAGCTCCACAAGTGGGTGTTGCAGCAGTTGGAGACAATGAAGTTATTGGGGTGCTTCCAGCTTCTAGGAAAGTGGTGGCTTCCTCAAGCCTACAATCATTGTTCTCCTGGGAACCTTCAAAATCAAAGGAGGACAATCCTGTGTAAAATGAATCACGAAGCAAACCCATAAATTGACAGACTGTTTAATTTCAGCTATTTATACAACAAAAAAGGGAAAAGGGAGAGGCCTTTAAGAGCAGCAGCTCTTCGCCATGAAACTCAAGGTGATATTGAGGAGGGTAACCAAAATAATCACTCAACTTATGACCCAAGAGAGGGAGTGAGATCTACCAAGGAGATGTAAGGGTCCTCTCTTAGACTCTTAGGGGCATTAGTACACCTAAGAAGCAAAGACTGCTAAAAAGGCCACTATAATTTTAAAGCCAGTATTTGCCCTCATTTAGGAATCTAAGTTTTCTAATTTAGACAGAGAAGAGGCTGTTAGGAATATTACACCATTCCCATACCTTTAGGTTTGTTAGTGTGTTTAATAGTCATTTGTTACTTTGTTTTAGTTAGTTTTTGATTAAGGGAAAACAGGGTTTAAGGGGACCAGAAAACAGGTTTTAGTTAGTTAGTACCCGTGAGTTTTTATGGTTTGTTAGACTATCATGTATATGAAAAGGGGGTGAGTATTTTTTTTTAATTACGAGCTGTTCAAAGAACTCGGGAGCTCTCCTCTAAATTTGTAACATATGAATGAACAAATCAAGGAGAGAAATATAATATCATTAGTGTGCTAAATCTGCTCTGAATTCTCTCAGAGGTAAATCAAAAAATTGGCAGATATCAGGTCCCCTTTTCCCCTAAGATTCCAAATTAACTGATAAGACATTTTTCATTTCCCATGGGCTTAGATAAAATAATATAGGGAAATGTAAGTGTTCAAATCGGGGGGCTGCAGGTGTTATGTAATAAACTAATTATTTTAAAAATAATAATGTAAGCCAAGGATCATGTCCAGGTATATTTTGGAAGGAAGGGTAAAGAATTTGAAAGTTGCATATTTAATCAAGTCAGGGATTGACCGAAGGTGTATTTGTTTATCCACTAGTTTTACTTGAATAAATTGGACACTCTATTCATCTATCACTGGATATTGGAAAACAAAACCCCCTGATTTCCATAGCTAGTTAAAGGATAAAAAACCCTGAACTAGTCGCAAGGAATTCCACATAGGGATTGTAACCGACCTCCATTGATTTGAGGTTTGGGCCACCCTTACAGTTCTTGTTTGCCTGAGTTATAGACTGCTCTCTTAGTGCCTAAGGTTAATAATTCTAAGGTAGCTCCTATAGAACCATTGGCTATTGATTCATCATTTTTCTTGATAATAATATTGCTGCTATTGTTCTCAAAAGTTTGGTAAACTGAATTGACTGTAAGTGCAGTTTCTATTGTAGTAAGAGGAGTAATGCGTTATTGTGAGCTGCTTTGTTGACTGTTTATTTTGCAAGAGTTTATAATTAATTTTTGTATATTCTATTAAGTGTATTACCTATTGCATTAGATCTGATTGGAATTAAGATTGCACCATTGGTGTTCCGAGGAGTTAAATCAATAGAAATATATAATAACCTTAATTGAGTATATTACAGCGAAGGTTATTTTCAGGTAGATATTTCTGCTGAGCAAGCATCAAGTGGTACTCTTGCGCTTGAAACAACGTTTGGCTTGGTGTCCAGCACTTGGCTAGCACAAGATTTGGTATGTTGCTAAGGTCACAGACAAAGCTTTGGGTATAAGATTTATTTTCTTTAATATTCATGCTCCTACCCCTCAAACATTAAAATGTCAGTATTGGGAGGAGATTTTTGCTTGAAATAGGTAGTTTCCAGATTGTAAGGTCCTCCTACTTGGGGATTTAAAATCCTTTCTGCTTCATTGGGAAAAGAGAGAAAGTGGCTCTTGAGCTTTGACTTATCAAGGGGACTTCTAGGACTTTGTTGACTTGGAGGGTTTATGGGATCCTACACTAAAACCTAGTAGAAATACTTGGGCCAACCGCTGGGAAGCCTTTGGTTATATAGCTGAAAGGATTCATCACTATATAACTGAAAGGATTCAATATTTTTTATTAAAGGACCCTTGGATGGTGTAGAACCTCCTATTTAAATTAAAAAAATTAAATTTTTAGGCAGATCTCCCTTGGGGTAAATCTTAAGAGGTGAATCCTTTTTTCTAGCTTCTAAACAAGCAATGAAGCAGAGATAGAGGCATTGCTCTAAGGCATCAAGGTTGTGGTTTCTGTGGGATGTAGGATATTAAACATTGATCAGGATTCTCAAGTGATTATTGTTGGCTTGGTGAAAGGTGCTACTTATAATTGGAAACTAGAGAATTGCCTATCAGAGACTTGTCATTTATGTGAGTAATTCAAAGAAGTAGTCTTCATTGCTTTAGAAAATACAACAAGGTTGCATCTTTTTTAGCTAATGTTCTTGTCAATTAGCTCCCCCTCTCAGCCTTGGTCTACAACAAATCAGAGGAATGGGATGGCGTCCCCCACATTCTATATGTGGATTCTTCTATCCCTCAAGGAGAGACCTTTCCAAACTTTCTCTCCTTCCCAAAGAAGGTATTTAGCTTTAATTTTTGCTGCATTGAATGTGAAATATGTTCACGGCCTATGGAAGATTATCACATTTAAGCTTATCCATTTATTGTAATGGTTGTTAATTGACCCTTGTGTGGCATTGTATGAGGAAGGCCAACGACAGGCAATGTAAAGCGCTTACCCTCTCCAGCTCCTAGCATATGCAAGCAAATTTATTTGGCAGAAGTAAGCTAGATAGCTCCCACGGCATTTGGTGGACCATCTACTCCTCTTGAATATTTTCACTTTTGCAGGATTCTTAGGATTCTCACAATTCAGTCTCTGCAACTTTCCAAGATTGCAGTAGCACACTGGTGTTTTTCATGAATCCCTTTATGGAGGTGCAGTGTCAAACAAATATCTCAAGAACACCTTTTTTATTCTAGATCTGGAGACCTTGAAATTTATCAAGCTTATCCTTGGTCAAGATGGGATTGGAAACATCAAGATTTTCAAAACTAGGGCCTCCATTACCACTGATTTCAAACAAAAAATTTAAGTAAGAGCTCCATACTCGGCCATCACAAAAAGAGTTCTCGAGAGGGTGCTGCCTACAGCTGAAAATTCAATTCTATGTGAGAACCTTGATGAGGATGAGAATGCCAGGTCTACGAAGGAACCAGTCAAATGCAAGATAGAGGAAAGTTTTGCCCTCTGAAAGGAAATTCAAGTAGTTTACAACGAGGATATGGTTGCATATTATAAGGATTCTATATTGTATTTAGATGGTAGGCTGAAAATTCAATTCTATGTGAGAACCTTGATGAGGATGAGAATGCCAGGTCTATGAAGGAACCAGTCAAATGCAAGATAGAGGAAAGTTTTGCCCTCTGAAAGGGAATTCAAGTAGTTTACAACGAGGATATGGTTGCATATTATAAGGATTCTATATTGTATTTAGATGGCCTATAGGTTATTCATTGTGATGGTTGATTGGGGATACCTAGACTATCTATGCTACCTGCAATTCCAAATTATGGTTTGTTTCACATAGAGAAGCACTCTTTTCGAGAACCTGCAGTTTCACTACGCAAAAGATGCAAAGACCAAGAGCATGTAATGTCCCCTTCCTAAGCTATTAATAGTTGGTGAGCAATAGCCTATCCTTTGGGTTCGCATAGGCTAATGTGGTTAAGTTAAGAAACACCTCAGATCTTGGAGACTTGACAGTTCAGCCTGTTTGGCATTTCTAGATGTTGCTTTGAGCTCAGTTCAACAAAAGATTCCTAATGACACTTTCTGGAGCATTTCTGGACACTTGGTCTGTTATTGCTATTTTTAGTAAGTCACTGTTTCAGCACCAACTTGGTCTTTTGATGGCCATTACACCCTAGCATAGTCCGTTGACGCTCCTGATGATTTTTTGATGACTATTCAATCAAAGATATTATTTTATTTTAAACACTAATGTTATTAAGCATTTACTAAATATTTAAAAGGGGACTTTATAAAGTGGATGCATAGGAGACCTACGGTGTTGTTAAGAAGTTAATTCAGTGTGTTATTCAAAGTGGGGCATCCAAATGGGGAGAAAAGGGATATTTAAATAAAGTAAATATTTTATTTCCCAAAGGAGGGGCATGGGGTTTGGGGAGGAAATAGAAAGTGTTGTGCGAGCTCATTTTGGACATGCTTGAGATTTGATAACAGGTTATTGCTGGTTTGAACTTCGTTCATCCAAGAGCTTTGTGAGGATGAAAACCCCCATAGAGGACATCAACTGCAGAAGTGAAAGATCTTTCCTGGCTGATTTGCAGGTAGATTCATTCTAAAACTATGCAGGAGCTTTGTTGAAAATAATCTTCCATTTGTTTTGCCCAGATTTTCAAGAAGACACTTCAGGGCATATTTGAGAAGACATTGCAGCAGGCTTGAGGGCACTAAAAGCAGATTTTACTACCCAAAGAGCTGGTCGTACCAATTCTTGTGCAGGCCGTACAGACTGGAGAAGGATGTGAGATTCCTAGGACAAAAAAACCTAGAGCTTGGTGCATATTTCTGCTGGAAAGGGGATGCCTTGGAGCTCACTATGCACAGTGATAGTTTGGGAGCTGGAGAAGCTAGGGTTTGAAGAGTTTTGATATCATTTTGAACTTCCAGTTTGCTGTTTTCAGACTCATTTGTAGAGCCAACATAGAACAGAAAAAACTAAACCATGATTGCAGAGAATGGCACAAATGAAAAATATTATTGATTTGATTTTGTAGGATAAAATATATTATCAAATACTCATATTCATTCTAAATGTGTGCCTTTAAATAGGCAATACAAAACAGCAAATGGTTGTGTAACTGCACAACTGAAAACACAACCGTCGGCAGTTTTATTAATTAAATCTAAACTAATGTAATAACACCAACATTCCCCCCCTTATTACATTAATCTGAACAAGAGTGGAAGTTGCAAGGGTTTTAATCCAACCCTCGAGTGACTTTGATGAAGCGCCTTCACCAATCCTCCTCACTCGCCCAAGAAACACCGAACTGACTGCATCAGTGGATCTCCTGACCGCAAAACCTAGAACTTTCTACACAAGAGCAAAAGTTCCCACCTCCCCTACACAATGAGACACATTTCCTCCGAAATTCCACATCTCCTCTGAGTGTGTTTAATGCCTCCTCCAGTGCTGCACATGAGAGTCCAGTCCACATCTCCTCCGAGTGTGTCTAATGCCTCCTCAAGTGCTATGGAAACTTGATCACTGTCGCTATGCCTGCACAATCCTGTCCCTCCCCTTGCTCCTAGAAGGGACAATCACACTACCAAGCTCCCTCTTCTCTTCAGGAACACAGATAAATCGTGCCCCCTTTTTAGGGACAAATCTGTCAAGCCCCACCTTTACAGGGACACAGATAGGTTGCTTCTCATGCAATGATCATCTCTGAGCGAGAAGCTAACTCGAGATGATAAAAGATCCTCCTGCCTCCATTGCCTCCGACCTCCTGTCAATATTCACTATTCTCTAAAGTAGAAATCTTGTATCAACCCCTATATCATCTGATGGACTGTCACCATCAGATGAGTCATTTTTACGTACTGCAAATCCACAAAAGTTGGCCTCACCTTCTGTTGCAACAAAAGATGTATCTTTCTTTAACTTTCCATCGATTAGATCTTTGGCCCGTTGAAAACTATTCATCTGCACATGCCCATTTTTCTAACAATAAAAGCATTTGAATTCTCTTCTACTGGAAACATTAGATTTATTCCTAGCAACCAAAGCACATTCTTCAGGAAGTTAATAGTTCTTATTAGTTCTATTTCCTTCATCAATTAGAGAAGAGATTATTGTTTCCAAGCTAGGATTTATTTTGTTTAGAGTAAAGACAATATGGTCAAAACTAGAAGGCAAATTGTTAAGTAATATTGCCTTGGCATCATCATCAGCGACATTAGCATTTATACCTGCAAGTTGATTAAGGAGAGAACGAAGAATTCTTATATGCTGAATAATATTATCACCTCCATTCATCTTTAACCCGAACAATTTCTGCTTAATAGACATCTTGGCACTGGAAGCCTGAGAACCAAATAAGACATTGAGCCCGTCCCATATTGTTTTTGACGTCTTTGATAAATCAATATGATGCAAGTATGCATCTGATAAACCAAGACCAATCAATGTCGTGGCCCTACGATCTTTTGTCGTCCACTTCGTTGCTGCATCTGCATCTTGTAGCTTTGTTACAGTCCCATCCACAATCTCCCACAAATCTTTCTCAATTAATGACAGTTGCACTTTAATTTGCCATGTGTGGAATTCATGCCCTTCGAATTTAGGAATTGTAACTACTTTATCCATAATCTTTATCACTCAAAGACAAATAAAATGATAACATAAGATTTGTGATGTCACCCTATAAAGAGATAGTCCATTTCATACCTCTTTTCTTGAAACATGATTGCAAGATTCTAGTTTGGCGTTTGGACTTGAATCATATCTCTATTTTCACTTCCATCTTCCTTTTATTGTTCTTCTCTCACCATTACAAACACTGAAATCATATCACTGCCATCTACAGTTCTTCTAAGTCACGCCCAATAGCCGCTTTGTCTCCTCTGCAACATAGCAAATGCAGAAGCCAGCCCCAATCTTATTCCTCCATTAGCCACAGATCATAGAAAAAAGTTTTCGCTCTGATACCATGTTGAAATGGTAGAGCCAACATAGAACAAAAAAAACTAAACCATGATTGCAAAGAATGGCACAAATGAAAAATATTATTGATTTGATTTTGTAAGATAAAATATATTATCAGATACTCATATTCATTCTAAATGTGTGCCTTTAAATAGGCAATACAAAACAGCAAATGGTTGTGTAACTGCACAACTGACAACACAACCGCCGGTAGTTTTATTAATAAAATCTAAACTAATGTAATAACACCAACAGTTTGGGAGCTGGAGAAGCTAGGGTTTGAAGAGTTTTGATATCATTTTGAACTTCCAGTTTGCTGTTTTCAGACTCATTTGTAATAGCAGCAAATGGATATGTTTCTTTTGTCATGTTGAGCCAATTTGGCCATCTAGTTATTGCTATTTTCATCTATATATTGTTGTCCAAACTTTGTATCAGTTCTGAAAACTAATCAGCTTGCGGGCATTTCAGAAAATTAAAATATCAGTGTTAATTAGTGTTTATTTCATTTGGGTATTGTTGCAAACTGTAAAGCGGAAAATCGCGATCGAACCCTAGTTGCTCTCCCCTCTTCCAACTCCAAGGAGAGAGAAGGGAGATTCACTAGGGTTGATGGTTTTCACTTAGGGGAGAGACTTTACATTCAAAAGAGGGGTTGAAACCCACAAGATCCAATCCCACACAATGCAAGATTGGATGCTAAATGTGTTTCAAGGGTTAAGACAGCAAGGCTACCCTCTTTTGTAAAGAATGTTGATAGGAAGATTAAGCTAGGAATGCATAGAAAGTGACAAAGATTCGCTTATAAACTGAGATAGGAATACAGTATGAAGCTGCGGACCTGGAATTAGCAGTAAAATGTCGATACGGCGCTGTCCTGCAAATTTGGGCAAAAGTTGTCGGGACGATGGCGCCCGGCGCCACGGTCCTCCGAAAAATCCGCGAAACGAAGGGGGATCTGTTCGTCTCTGCACAAGGATTCCAGATCTTCAATTTCAGCCGCGTACCTGCAACCTACACACAGAAAAGCGAAGACGATTGGGGGGTTAGGGATTAGGGGTTTGCCATTAGGTCAAACCCCGGTTTTGGAATTAACCAAGAAATGAGCAAGAGCTGTAAATGTAAATGACTGTAAAACAAGTACTAATACCTTGTTCTAAGGATGTTTGTATCCTTATGTGCGAAGGTATAGATGTTGTATGTTGTTGTAGTATGTTGTATGTGATCTCCTCTTCAATGGTTGAATCCTTGACTTGAATGCAACACTTAGCCTTGAATGGAGACTTGAAATGACCAATTGCTTGAATGAATGCTTGAGTATAGTTTCCACGCCTTTTTCCATCATATCGAATGAAAGAGGAAAATGTAGTTTATATACTTGTCAATTAGGGCTGATAGACTGATTTTCCCGACCTTAGGCCGACCAGGAAAGTTTATTTTCCAAATTGCAAACAAAAAGACCCGAAGTCCAAAGGAGACCGGGCCCAAAATAGGACCCAGGGACCAGGGCGCTGGGCGCTCTGGTCCCACCTCCCGGGACAGCAGGGTGCAAGGAGGTTCAGGCCAGGGTGCTTGAAAAATGCAGTTTTCAGTGTCGTAATCAGGTTTCGGCGTCTCCATTTAGGTTGCATGTTGCGTCACCATCGTGAAGACCCAAATGCGGTCGAAATTGCAAGTGTCGCAATTTTAGGACGCTACATTTAGCCCCCACTTTAGCGGGAGTATAGGCGTATGCTCATACTTCCGGTAAAGTACAAGGAAACAACATTGAAAGACTTTCACCACGTCAAGGAGGCAAGATACACCAAGCCCCCAGTGGACTAAGGATCTTACGACTTCGATTGACAAAGTAAAAGGGAAGATCACGAGGGAGAACCATGACTGTCAGTAGTAAGGTTCCCTCACTATGAGTCATGCAAGAAAGATATCAAAAATTTTCAAGGCAAAGCTAAATTTGTCAAGAAATTTTCAAGTATCTTGAAAAGATATGAACGGGATGTATGCCCCCCTACGTTAAAGCGATTGCACACGCCTCACTGGGGGTGATTGCTTTAAGGTAGTGATACATATAAGAAAATGAAAAAGGGAAAGGAGCACGTTATCACAAGGATTTAGCCCCCAAGTGTGAGATAAGCCCAAGGATAATAGACACAAAACACAAAGCACGAGGTGACTTCGCTTTCCTCGGGGTCAGTATACTATATGATTATTCATGTATATCATATGTATGTATGCATAATTGTTCTTCATTCCCCAATCAAGGAAGGTCACCTAGAAGAAGGGAACACGTGTCTTTTGAGTCAACATGAGAGAGACCGAGAGATCTCAATGCTTTGCATCGTCCTCAAGTAGACAACACTAAGGACAACAAATAGAAGAATGAGAATAACATATAGAAGAAGTAACAAAAGAGAGGAGGAGAGAATCTGCTATGCTAATGAAACTAGTCTAGCATGTCATCTACCCCCCGATCTTGTTGATCAATGTTTCGGGAAGGCAGGGAAAACGCTAGAGGAGGAACATTCAACACAGTAGATGGAGCTATCACAAGATCCAAACAAGGGCTATGTTCATGTTCCAAGCCACGTTGTTCTTGTCTAGGAGCTAGGATAAGTGCTTTAGAAAATTCATTAGATAAATGGTTATCAATATCAACAAGTTCATATTCACTATCAGAAGCAAGAGAAGTAACATTTTCATCATGAATAACATTTTCATCTATAGCATCATGAAGATTTATAAAAATAGGGTCTTTAATTCGCACAGGATCAAGACCATCATGCATCTTATGTTTTGGAGATTTTGGAGAAAATGGAATAATGCTTGTTGAAGGTGTTTTTGGAGATTGCAAAGTTTGAGAAGCAGCTGCTTGAGCTCTAAGACGACGCTTTCGTCGGCGTTCACGTGCAGAACGATTTCGTCTAGTCTTAGTAGGAAGTGGAGAAGATTGAGGAGGAGGAATGTTCTCATCCTTATCACTTGGGTGTTTAGGTTGTGGTCTCTTAGGCTAGATAATAGGAGAAGAAGGAGGTCTCTTCTCTCTATAAAAAGAAGGAGGAGGGACTGCTCCATATAAAGGAGGAATTTTTGGTTTAGGAAGAAGACCAAGTCCATCATGACGAGGAGGGATGGGTCTACTTTTAGGAAGTTTATTAGATATAGACATAGTCACATCCATAGGGATGGGTTGGGAATCTTCTTGAGGAAAGACATTAGTTTTATCTTTCAAAGGAAGAACTTCCTTCTCAAGAATGATAGGAATATCAAGTTTAGGTGTTCTAGGTTCACTTAGAGATAGGATCATATCTGTTTTCCATTTTTGATAAGATTTGAAAAGATGATCACTTCGCGGAGGAAGAGATTGGAATTGTTTAGGCCAAAAGTAATCAAGAGGAACGCTAGAAGTTCTTTCAGCTGGTTTAAAGAGACTATGATTGACAGTAACAACTTCACCATTATGGGGAAATTTCAAACACTTATGTATAGGAGAAGCAATAGCTTTCATGGAAGATAGCCAAGGATAGCCAAGCTTCACATGAAATTGTTCGGAAGATGGAATAATAGCAAAGTTCACATCAAGGGATTTGTTATGGACCTCAATAGGTAATGTAATAGAACCAATTGCAGGAGAAGAAAATGCATCAAATAATTTCACAACCACATTTGTTTCATCATAGATCACTTGATTCAATTGCAAAGTAAAAAGAAATTCTTCAGTAATGATATTAACCATGCACGAAGGATCAATAAGCACTCCACGGCAAGGTGTATTCTTGACTTTTGCAACTATGTATAAAGGACCATCAGGTGCCCTAATGGTTTCACTGGAATCAAATGTGATGGAAGGTTCTTTAGGGATTTCTTGCTGCTCTACAAAGTTAATCACATTTGGAGCCATAGACACAAGACCAGCAGATGAGAGAGAGGAATCATTAGCCTCAATCGCATTAGAGGTATGAGAAGGTAATGGATCAGTGAAAATCTGAAGATTAGGAGGAGCTACAGATGTATTGCCTTTATCATTCACTCCAGAAACAGAGATAGTATTATTATCAATCAAATCTTGAATTTTACCCTTTAAAGAAAAACATTTTTCAGTATCATGCCCAGGCTGACGATGAAATTGACAAAAAGCTTTGTTATCAAAATAAGGTGAAGTAATCTTTGCAGGATCAATTTAACTTATAGGAGGAAGAGTAAGCACATTTTGTTCCAATAACTTATTCATAATACTATGCAATGATTCATTCAAAGGAGTATACTTTCTTGAAAAATTTAGAAATAGGAGGCACACCTGATGCTGCATTCACATTGTTGTTGATGATGTTTTCATTGAATTTGATGGAATCTCTGTTCGGTTTAAACTTTCCAAACGGTTGTTGACTGCTATCACCCTTATCACTCGGAGCCATAGGATGTGATTGTTCCATTTGACTCACAGTCAGTTGATAATTGTGAAGAGTTGCACACAACTGTTGGAAAGAAGTAAACTCAGAAAACAGAAGTTTGTCTCGAATATCTTTTTGTAAATTAGAAATAAAGATTCTTTGAATATCATTGTCAGGCACTGGAAAAGAAATTTGAGCATACAAATGCTTATATCTACCAATGAAATCAGTCACTTTTTCTTTAACACCTTGTTTACAATGCATTAAATCAATCAAAGTAACTTTAGGACTTATATTGTTTTGAAATTGTTGAATGAAAGCATTTGCAAGTTGTTCGAAAGAAGTAATAGAATAAGAAGGCAACGAGCAATACCATTGTAGGGCTTTGTCTCTTAATGTTCTAGTGAACAGTTTTGCAAGCAACCTTTGGTCATAAGCAAAATCAGTACATATTGTTTGAAAAGTCTTAACATGTGTCAGAGGATCACCTTTACCATTATAAAGCTCCAAATGTGGAATTTCAACATGTTTAGGGGGGATAGCTCGAACAATGTCAAGAGAAAGTGGGCTCGCAACGTCAAATGTGGGCACACTAAACTTAGATTGATTCATAGAGGCAATTTGTTGCTGTAAAGAAGAGACAGTTTGTGCAAGATTGTTAATGGTCGCTTCAGTCGAAGAGTTCATATTAGATGTGTTAGATTGAGATGGAGGTGTTATGTTATTGAAAGAAGGTAAAGAGTAAGGTGGTGGGACTCTATGATAATTAGTCATAGGAGATGATTGGACAGGAGGAACACTACAAGGAGGAGTGGAATGATTAAACGAGTTGCCCCCTTGCGTCATGTTCATTTGTGGTGATATAATAGGAACACTCATTGAAGGAATGAATGAAGAAATCGGATTGAATGAAAGAATAGGGTTAATTGAAGAGGAAGGATTGCCCCCATGACTAGTGATCATAGGAGGAATGTCTTGTGTAGAAGTAGCCATTATGTTTGATGTAAAAGTAGGTATGCTAGCAATAGAAGTCATCAAAGGAATAGAATGATTGACTTGAGTAGGAGGTTGTGTATAACCCAAATTTTCAGCACAACTTTTCATAGGCATCACATTCGAATCCACAATGTGTGCAATACCACGCAAAATATCAATTCCATTCTTATCACTTTGAAGCATACGTTTTAGACCCTCAATTAAAGGAAGAGCTTGACTATCGGGGTATTCATGAGACATCCATTGTCGAAAATCATCAAATTGGTTATCCAATTTTGAAAGTTGTTCTACAGAAACCTCATGGAGAGCTTCTTCATCATTAGGAGGATTAGAGGAATTACCCATGTCCTCGTTAAAAAGGCTATTCAAATTAGGTTCCATCTCCTCGGTAATTAAACCTCGGAAATACTTAATTCTACGGCTTCATCTAACGGGAATAGTGTAAGTAGGGCTTATTGTTGTAAAACTCATGCACTAGAAAGGAAGAGGAAATTTTGATTTTAGAGGTAGCAATTTTCAGTAAAATCAGCCAATCTTCTGGATTTAAGCTGTTAAATGCAATCACGACAATCTCCCGAAATTTCGGAAAAAATGTCCGGGACCGTGGCGCTCGGAGTGCAACACGGTCCTTGCAACTTTTTTCGAAATTTGCAGGGATGAAAGGTATGATGATTTTAAAGCTAATCTGAAAAAATTGAGTGATTTTACGATCTGTAGATAGGCCAAATTAAAGTTGCAATCTCGAAATTGAACCCTACCAAAATTGTCGAAAAATGCAAAATTTGAATTTTGAAAAAGAGAGGGAAACTAAAATTTTGAATTTTATGATTTTAGAGGGAATGTCAAAAGCAATGCAAGTTTTGAAATTTAAGAATTGACTCAATTTCACGCAAAATTCAATTTTGAAAGCGGAAATTAAAGTTGTTGTAATTAAGCACTTAATTTCAAAAGTCACAAATTGTAAGAATTTGAATAAAGCACTGAAATTTCGAATGAATGCAAACACACTTTTCAGATTTAGGACAGTAAGAACACAATTTTGACACAAAATTTCAGTTTCAATGATTTTTGAATGTTTAAAAGCCTTAATCCAAGCAATCACAAGACCAACTTTGACTGTAATTTTGAAGGTGTTAGATTTGATAAAATCAGCCAAAATTCTGGATTTTAGCAGGAAAATACAGTAAGATCTCGCTCCTGAAATTTCGGAAAAAATGTCGGGGACGATGGCGCTCGGAGTGCACACGGTCCTCGCAACTTTTTTCCAAATTTTCAGGGATGAAAGATATTGTGATTTTATTGCGGAATCCAAAGTTACAGCTGATTTGGAGATGTTTTGATCAGTGAAATTGTCGGACAAAGGTTGAATCAAGAAGGTTTCAAAAATTAGGGTTTTGACACTTAACCACTTAATTTTCAAAATCAAAGCACAAATATGAATTGATAATTTATAATAGAAGGGCAAATCTGAAACAAGCATTAACAATTAAATATTTCACAAGTTCAATTACTAAAAAGAAAATTTAGGGTTTTTATGCAATCAACCTCTAAAATTTGCAAAAGATCAAACATGGAAATGTAATCAAGGAATCCAATTTTCAGATCTAACTATGAATAATCAGAAAGGATGTTCACGTCGGGTTCACCAAAATGTAAAGCGAAAAATCGCGATCGAACCCTAGTTGCTCTCCCCTCTTCCAACTCCAAGGAGAGAGAAGGGAGATTCACTAGGGTTGATGGTTTTCACTTAGGGGAGAGACTTTACATTCAAAAGAGGGGTTGAAACCCACAAGATCCAATCCCACACAATGCAAGATTGGATGCTAAATGTGTTTCAAGGGTTAAGACAGCAAGGCTACCCTCTTTTGTAAAGAATGTTGATAGGAAGATTAAGCTAGGAATGCATAGAAAGTGACAAAGATTCGCTTATAAACTGAGATAGGAATACAGTATGAAGCTGCGGACCTGGAATTAGCAGTAAAATGTCGATACGGCGCTGTCCTGCAAATTTGAGCAAAAGTTGTCGGGACGATGGCGCCCGGCGCCACGGTCCTCCGAAAAATCCGCGAAACGAAGGGGGATCTGTTCGTCTCTGCACAAGGATTCCAGATCTTCAATTTCAGCCGCGTACCTGCAACCTACACACAGAAAAGCGAAGACGATTGGGGGGTTAGGGATTAGGGGTTTGCCATTAGGTCAAACCCCGGTTTTGGAATTAACCAAGAAATGAGCAAGAGCTGTAAATGTAAATGACTGTAAAACAAGTACTAATACCTTGTTCTAAGGATGTTTGTATCCTTATGTGCGAAGGTATAGATGTTGTATGTTGTTGTAGTATGTTGTATGTGATCTCCTCTTCAATGGTTGAATCCTTGACTTGAATGCAACACTTAACCTTGAATGGAGACTTGAAATGACCAATTGCTTGAATGAATGCTTGAGTATAGTTTCCACGCCTTTTTCCATCATATCGAATGAAAGAGGAAAATGTAGTTTATATACTTGTCAATTAGGGCTGATAGACTGATTTTCCCGACCTTAGGCCGACCAGGAAAGTTTATTTTCCAAATTGCAAACAAAAAGACCCGAAGTCCAAAGGAGACCGGGCCCAAAATAGGACCCAGGGACCAGGGCGCTGGGCACCATGGTCCTGAAGGACCAGGGCGCTGGGCGCTCTGGTCCCACCTCCCGGGACAGCAGGGTGCAAGGAGGTTCAGGCCAGGGTGCTTGAAAAATGCAGTTTTCAGTGTCGTAATCAGGTTTCGGGGTCTCCATTCAGGTTGCGTGTTGCGTCGCCATTGTGAAGACCCAAATGCGGTCGAAATTGCAAGTGTCGCAATTTTAGGACGCTACACAAACATTCCTATTTGATTGCATGCTTCATATTATCATTAAAAACAATATACAACATTCAAAGAACCAAAAAAAAAGTAGGGTGCTTATTACAGAGTGTGGTCATGGAGGAGGATGGACCACTCCAAGAAGTTTGCACCTTCTACAGATGTAATGAGATCTTTTGTCATTCACATACATGGCAAAGCCCTCATCTATATTGAAAGAGTACCTCCTTTTGCCTTGCTGTTTTAAGGGTGGCAGTTGTAAGCTTAATGGATTTTGTTATTTTTAGGTTGGGAGTCTGGGCAGTTAGGTTATGCACTTGCAGGTGCAGGGTTTTTTCAGTTGGCTGATATTAGGATGTTGGCAGTTGTAATTGGCATTCAGATATATCTAGCTATTGCATTATGTATAATTTTCTTAAAACCTTTTATGGGTGAGGACCCCTTTACCCCAATAGAAACCTCAACTTATCAATCAAAAAAGAAAAAAGAACAGCTTAAGATATACATTCAGAATAGGGAAATGCCAAGGAGTATAGACAGAATCCTACAAATTGTCAAATATGGTAAAATGCCAGAAAGTTACTATACCATATATTAAAAATCGATTTCCAAGCCGCCTTTGCAATTCTGCTTCTACATACTTCCAATCACTTGGGCTTGAACATTTCAAAATAAAACAACCGTTTTAGTAATAAATGCAAAATCACAGGACTGTTAATAAATGCAAAATCACAGGGTTGTAAAAATTGTTTGTCTACATTTCCACTCCACAGCTTTGATCAATTGCAATACAAGTTACTAACACATAATTAACTAAGGAACTTATATCCTGTAACTCCATAAAGTAAATTTATTCCTTAAATCATAAATGCCATAAAAAACAAATTCCTGCATTGAAATATTTAACAAATTGGTGAATAAAATTACTAAAACACATAAAACCCATCTATTTCCAATTTTGAAAGTGTGTTCTACAATTTTAAAAACACACAGAAAATGTAGAAACTCTTAAAGTGATTTACACCTTGCCATGATTCCATGAACAAGGACTAGCAGATGATCAGGTTGAATATCAGTGCCCACTCCATCTCGCTCAACTGTTTGAATCATTCCCTCATTGCTAAACATTGCTCCAAGCTCACCACCAACCTTTCTCCTCCTGAAACTTAAAACTGTGAAAATGCTTTTCAATATTTTCAACTCATTTCCAGTACATAAAACAGAGGATATCACATAGCCAAATAATTTTATATAATCTCATTCTAAAAATGTCTAATATTACTTGTTTAACTTTAAGTCAAAGATTATGCAATTGCAAATCATGCTATAAAGTGATCGCTGAATAAAAAGTACAGTTTCCTCATGGTCTCCCCAGCCTAGATTCCAACAACAGCCACAAGAATATGAATAGCATGCATAAACTTAGACAACACTAGCTACATGGCAAAAGTTATATCATGTAACTAAATAGTCTAATAACATGCATACACTTAGACAACAATAACTATATGACAAAAGTTATTTCATGTAAGTTATGTAACTAAATAGTCTAACAGGATGCATAAACTTAGACAACAGTAACTACATGGCAAAAGTTATTTCATGTAACTAAATAGTCTAATAATGGAGATCCTAAACTACACAGAAAAATTGTTGCCTCTATATCCAGTTCACAAATAAGGTCTGAAGGGAAAGCAAAGACTGAAAAATCCTATTAGCTTGCTATCTGAATTGTCCTTCAAATAAGATAAAGTGCCACAGTAAATAGATTCCAAAATAGGGATTCTCAAATTTATGTGAATTATGTCAGAACATGGCTGGTGCAAAATTGGATCTGAATATTTAGGGCAATGTGGCAACTCAGATGCCATAACAGCACAAGAATAGTTGTTGTAGTTATAATGAAATCAGGGTGCTGAGGACAGTAATTGTTAAATAGCTCGGTCACAAGGACCACCAAAAGCCTTGCTGTATATCACTCTTGGTTATCAGGTGAAAATATTTAGACCAGAATGTCACTCTGTTGCATTATGACAGAGTCATAGAAGCAAACACAGAAACCCCCATCTATACACAGAAGCACATGCTGGGAATTACATGTACCATTATGCATACAAAACAGACGAGAATCAGAAGATTTCCCATTAATTAAGGTTATTTTCTGTTCATGTCTTGTTTTCTTTTTCTGATAATATAATTTCTTTCTTTCTTTCTTCCTTTCTGATATACACTGGTTGCTCTTCATTACTTGTCTTCTTGTTTTTCTAGAAAAGTCCCGTGTTTCCATGGTTGTGTCCAAAAACTGCAGGATTGAGGAAACTTAACAGACAAGGAATTACAGATTCTAAAAAGAGAGAACTTAAAGGCTAAGCATTGGGCTGAGAACAGTATGATATGACATATTGACGGATCAAGAAAGAAGCAGTAATAATGATCATGAGTATTTGTCGTTACAGTGCTGAGGATCCGAAATTTTATTTTACAAAAGTTCCCATGATTGCTAAATACATGTCAATGGCAATCTCTATACTAAGCATTAAAAGAAGTGTCACTGCTAATTCATATTGACACTAAGTAAACAAATTATCTTTAAAATTATTCTCATTACCAGTTCTTTATTATTTAGTATATTCCTTGCCACAACAGAAAATAATATGTAAAAACGTTTTAAGAGAAAAAGCGAAAGTTGATAACAGTTGCAATACTTATCAAAATACAAATGTTTCACAAAGCAGCTCCAGAGATTGCCAAAAATGCAAATTAGGTATTGCCGTTATACTAAAAAAATCTGTCTAATCATACTTGAAAAGAAAATTACACTATGATACGCAGCAGTGAAGAATCCTGAAAAAATTAGAAGTTTCTATTATTGTTTCGAATGCTGATGATCCCAATGATCTTTTACGAAAATCCCATGTCAATGACCATCTCTATGTTAATAGATACATCTCAGATTAACATTTATTCTAATTAAGCTCTAGACTAATATCATATATACGTGAAATATTGGATACTCAACATGCTCTCTCCCACTCCCTCCCCCACCCTCTCTCTCTCCCTCTCTCACACACACGCATTATATGAAAACAAACACAAACTGACAATATTTGTTCTAATTGTACTCATGACAAAACTTCTCTTTCCTTGCTAAAAGATTTTTTATTTTTTCTAAATTCTAAGAACAGCTAAGCAACAACATCCATCTCCAAAGACATAATATTTCACAGAATGGCACCAGAGAATACCAAACATACATATCAGAAAACTCTTAAGCATTGAGAATTACGAGCATGGGATAAGGCCAGATGCAAGCCGGGGGTAAATTTGACACCATAAATACAAACTTCACAGGACTGTAGCCTAGCCAAACTACAGCTGTACACAACATTATTGAAAAAGAGAAAGAGATTATCGGAGTTGAGCACAGAGTATACATTCGGTCTTTCTGCAGAGCCGACCAAAAAGTTTTCATTTTATTTTTATGTCTCCGCAAATCAGATTTCCATTTCTGTACAAATGAAAAACAAATTCCAATATGAATTCTAAATGACAAACAACAACACAACAAGCCCTGGCTTAAGCAATTACACCTGCAAACTTTCATAATTTCTGCATATCTTAGCTGAATACCGAGATGAAAAAAGTGTGTACTTCTCCCGAAAATCCAAAGCGACGAAAGCGTGCAAGCAATAGCTAAATCCTCAAAAAATCTAAAGAGAAGTAACTTTCAATATAGGTGAACCCTCGGAATGATACAAGAGAGAAATATGAAAGTTTACCAGGAAAATTGCCTGCGGATTCACCGCACTGAGAGGTAAATGACGTGCCGCTAAGGGAAACGATGGCGCTATCGCATTTGCTGCGAGAATTGAATTTATAAGAAGAGGTATGGATACCTAGTGCAGGTCTAGGGATCGAGGCCTTCGCCATTAAAGTTATCTAACCCTCACCTTTAACCTCTGCCTGCGTGCGTTGATTGCTTACTTTGGCATTTTTGTTTCATCTTCACTTTTCAGGATTCTGGTTCGAATCTGCTTCCGGTCGCCGCTCTGTCAGGACACGTGACCCTACACAGCGCGATTGGGAGGCTGATCCGCTGACGTGGCACTGGCTGGCTTAATCCCTTGATGTTTGGGAGGTGACGTCAAAGCTTGAAATAGAAGTGGGGCAGTATTTTATTTAATAATTCAAGAATTGCTTAGCGTTGGGAAATGAAATGATTGCAGATTGACATGGATAGGGCCCACGGCTTCCCGTGATTGGGTATGGGTTTCAATCTTGTGTTTTTGTGGCTCATGTTCGAAAATGACTGCCTTTAGCTTTCCTAGGAAAATCAAGAACTCTTCTTTCTTTCGCGTTCTATTTGTTTTCATGGCTTGCTTGTTAGGTTATTTAAGTAGAATGTCAAATTCAAAAATGAAAAATTTGTCAATAGGTCTTGGTGAAGTTGAAAGGTTCTTAATGAGTTCATTACGGATCAAGTCTTTGATGTGTAAAATAATAATAATAATAATTTAAAAGTATTTAGGAGAAGAGCACATTTCTAATAATAACTTTTCACCTCTATGTGCACCCAACTTTTCAATTACTAACTTTATATAAATCCGAAAAATGATAACTACAAGCATGGATACCCCTCAGTGATTGACTCTTAGCCAAAAACGAATTTGTAGATGGCCTCCATTAAAAAAATGAAAAATTAGAAAAAAATGAAAAAAAAGAAGTAATAATTTAAAAGTATTTAGAGGAAGAGCATATTTCTAATAATAACCCTCCACTCTATGTGCACCCAACATTCCAATTACTAACTTTAGAGAAATCCAAAAAATGATAACTTCAAGCTCATTAATAAATTTCACATTTTAGGGGAAGAGCACATTTCTAACAATAATTGTTCACTCTATATGCACCCAACTTTCCAATTACTAACTTTGGAGAAATCCAAAAAATGATAACAACAAGCTCATTAATAAATTTTGCATGTACTAATAGCTGCTAGTTTTATTAGCAATTTTAAGTGCATGGTTATTGGGGCATCTTTAAGTAGGTATCGAGCGACACTTTGAAATGTGTACTTGTTGACCCTTGAGCACATTTCAAATCCCACAACATGTATCAATACTGCCCAGAAGTTGAAACAATAGCTATAAGCAATTAAGTCGAATACGAAGACAACTAAAAAAAATTGTTGAAATTTGATGTAGCATTTAGGATTTACAGGTGTGAGAAGTTAGCTATAACGACTCCAGGTATGCTTCCCCTAATAATGAGTGTTATGTAGTGAAGAGTATTGTCTTTATAGTATTGTAATAAAATTATGTGTTGTCAATTCAAAGATTGTAGAAGAATTAAGTGTCTAGTTGATAGATGAGTAGGTCATTACTAGTTTGTGATCAATACTCTTGCAAGCTAGATATATCCTGGTGTCAATGGCTAGTGAAGATTATAGTTGTTAGGGTTGACCTTGACCCACCCCAAGTTTGATTCATACCATGCACAATTGTGACTAGCACAATTGAAGTTGAGTTTATTAAATAAAATAAATCATTGATTGATGAGTTAATTTTAAGTTGGATAGCTAGATCCCTAGAGTTTGTCAAAAAGAGAATTGTTTACAATAGTTTCAACTTTTCATCAATATAATGTATAATTTAATATGTTAATTATATGTATATTGTTACAATGTGATATAAATATAATATTGAAAATCAATGAACCAACAAAATAAAATCTAAGCTATAAAAGTTATGGCACATGATAAACTATTATAGATATATGAGAACAAGAAACAATCTTAAAAAATTATTCTTTTTATAAAATTAATATTAATATATTAGTTACATTATTATCTCTTTTTTTTCACTTAAAGTTATTTTATTTGTTGAAGAGTGGTTTTATCTACATAAAAATATTGTACTTACTTAAGGATTATTTTATTATAATTTAGAACTGTTTAACTATTTTGGTTCTATCCTACAGTGTATTGGTTAAGGTGTTGCATTGTTAATGGTGCCACCAAGGTTCAAATCTTGTTGGGCTACTATGAGCGCAGGCTTGTGCCTTTGTTGTTCTAGTGGTCTTACGATTGTGAACATTTGCAATGTTAATGTCGTTGTCGGGATGATCCCCATTTCATTGATAAAATAAAAGAATTGTTTAACTATTTTAATTTATTTGGATTGTTTTTAATTTGAAGAACTATTTTATAATTATTTTATTCACCTAAAAGTTCTTTTATTTAAAAAATATTTAATTTTATATATTTATTGTTCCTTTTTATTAAGCTAGAAATTATTTTATGATTTTACATCGAAGGGCTTATATAGTCACATATAAGATGCTAATTACCCATGTTAACAAAATCCAAATTTCTTGCAAAGCAGACAAAGTCTTTAAAACTTTGTTGCAATGCTTTTTTGCCCTCTAAAGGACACATCGTACGCATCATCAACAAGTTCTAATTTTCAAACTTCCTTCAAAAATTGCATTATCATTTTATGGTTTTTAATCTCCTATTCCTAAGAAAAAACAAAAATGGCAAATTTCAAATTTGAAGCAAGAAAGCCAATTTTTTTAACTTTAAAGTTGGCATATATTCAACTTTTTTTCCAAATAGTATATATGCACAGTTATATGTAATAATGAATAATTCATTCTTACATGATCTCGTGTAAGTATTTTGCATCCCACCGCAAGCAAGAATTTGACATCTCAAAAGAGGCATTCCCCATCTCATCTTTGCATGAGGTATGTATTTTATTTAGCCATTGCAAATTAATTTATTTAGTGCTCTTTATTGTTTGGCATCAATTTCTATATGTGGGATCATATAGTTATGTCCACGGTCTTGCATAAAATCATAAATACATATCATTGTTGAAATCGATTATTCATCATAGTAACTACATTCTTTTAATTTAAGCATCCCTTCATATGTTCCACTAATTCTGTTAGATGAAGGGCAGTTTGAACCTCCTATGAAGGATCTAAATGATTTCATGAATTCTTCTTAAGATAATTCTATACAACTTAGACATGATGGCACATAATCTAAGACAAACCCCCTTTCCTAGTGTTGGTAGGGAAACAGGGTGCAAAGATAGATTCAAAGAAGTTGTCACATCTTATTTAAAGAAGTCCCTAGAATATGAGATTCAAAGTATAGAATGTAATCTAGGGATACTATTGAAGGACCGTGTTCCACATTGTAAATAGATGTATATGGGATGATTCATTCACCAATAATTTAAGGTGAATAAGAATGAATATAGAACTATGAAGATAATGGCGAATATATGAATATAAGAAGTTATAAGGATATATAATGGATACCATTTGAATATAATAAATACAAATACTTTTGAGTTTTGATCTATTATGTTTGTATGATTTTCTTCTTTTGATTTACACTAATCTTAGGTTCAAATATAATTGCTTGTTGTCTCGGTAGGACTAAGTATGTGGTAAGAAGACTACAACACTAGAAATCCTTAGCGAATAGAACTTTGGTCTGTATCCCTCAGATTTCTTGCTAATTGTGGTTCCACTTTCGAGACCCTAGTTGGTTTTCTATTGAGATATATCGAGAAAATTTTCAAATTCAAAATCTTATACTAGATCAAGAAGAAAAGATGATGATGAAGCAGACATGATAAATCGCAAAATTTTCCTCTTGACATATACCCTGTGAGAGGGGGTTAGATGTCACGGGGATGGGAAATGGAAAGAGAGAAGAGTTCCATAGAGACCCATGAAAAGATGTGACTATTAAGGAAAGATACTAGATTGAACTACCATGGGAAACAATATAGGAGTAATGCAAAACCAAATTAAAAATACCCATGGCTAAAGGAGATAAAGATAAATTCAAGAGAGATCAAAGAGAAAATTGACCTAGAAAGAAAATGAACAATGGAAAGCCCAAATGGAGAAGAAAGAAGAGAGAGACAAGTGATGTAGAGAAAAGAGGAACATTGTAGAAGGATGGAAATGACAACGAATTCAAGATTAGAGGGCACCGTTGAGAGTTTTGTTGAGCATATCCATGTGGGTGTTGTCGAAAAGAAGGATAAAGAAAGAAGAAAGAAAAAGGAGAAGACCCCAAAGAAAATGATTTTACTATTGAAAGGAACCATAAGATTATCTAATAGTTGTAAAAACATAATCAAGAATCCACAAGATGGACAATAGGGAAAGTAGTAGCATGGAGGCTCCTACCCTACCACAACATTGTAAACCTAAATAAAAACTACAATTAGTTAATATTACAATTAAATTGGATGATGGATTTAAATAATTTCTGCAAACTCATGATAAGGTCTTATCCCTAAGTGATTATTATCTAGAGAAAGTAATTAATAAAAGTACAAACAAATTAAGGAAAGAAGAAGAAGATAAAGGAAAAGTAATTTAATTCAAAGTTGGGTGAAGGAATTAGGTTAACAACTAATCAAATGTCATTTACAAATCAAAGATTGAAATGTTATCTGGAAGAGTCATAGCCCCTGGACTAGGGCCCTTCCCCATTAAGGTCTAAAAGTAGAGGAGTTTTGGTATTTAAGAGTGGTAGACACTAAAAATTGTACATCAAAATTCTTCTAAATTAATTAAATAAATTTATTATTTAATCAAGCTAACATTATTTTTCTAATTCAATTTCAAATTTTAAATTTCTCTTCATCACATTCATAATTAAATAATTTTTAATTACCCTATTTTTTTAATATTAATTAAGTGATTTTTATTATTTAATTAATTTATTCTTGCACAATAAATAAATACTTTATTATTTTATTAATTTTCCTCTCTCCTTATTAAATAAATAATTTTAATTATTTAATTAATTCTTTTCTTCTAGTCTCCTAAAATTAATTTATTCCTGCACAATAATTAAAAAATCTTTATTATTTTATTATTTTATCATTTTTCCTCTCTCTTTATTAATTAAATAATTTAATTATTTAATTAATTATTTTCTTCTCGTCTCCTATAATTAAATAGCTAGCATACCTATATCTAAAAAAATATAACTAAAGTATGCAAAGAGATATCAAATTTGACGATATATTTAATATTCATAAATAATAGTAAAGAGTTTATTGTAATGAGATTGACGTGAAATGGTTCAATAATTTCTTTAGACTACTTGAAAGAAAAATATAAATATAAATATTTAACATTTGATTTATAGTGATATATTTATATATAAATATTAGATTTAATATATGTGATGTGTATTTTCTCTTAAAAAAGAAAGTTGTAAAGTTAATCCTTATTGAAACCTAACCCTAATCATATTTGTAATTCTAATTCTAACCCTAACATTAACCCTTATCTATTATTCCTATTGAATCTAGATGCTAACCTTATTTAAACCCTAATGTAATATTAATCCTAATGCCAATTCATCTCTAATCCTAATCCTGTCTTTAATTCTAATTTTAAACATAACCTTAACCCTAATCTAACATTAAATCTAACCCTAATTAACCTCTAATGCTAACCCTATTTAAACCCTAATCTAACATTAACCCTAAATATAATTAATCTCTAACCTTAACCATAATTTTACCCTAACCCTAATTGAACCCTAGTCCTAACTCTTATTGAACCATAATCTAACATTAACCCTTTATCCTAATTTGAAGATTTCTCTTAAAACCTTGATTGAACCTTGACCTTAATTGAAACTCTTATCTCTAATTCTCATTATAACCTTAACCCTAATTGAACTATAACATTAACTCTATATGACCCTAATTATAATTTTACCCTAACCGTAACTAATCCTAACTTAATTGAATCATATCCCTAACTCTAACACTAATTAAACCTTAACCATAATTAAACTCTATCGATAACCTTAATTGAATGTTAATCCTAATTTAACTGAACCCTAACTTTAACACTTATTAAGCCACGATTCAAGTTGAATACTAACTTTAACCTTAGCCCTAACCCTTATTGAAACCTCACCCTAGTTTAACCCTAATCCTCATCCTATCTCTAATTCTAATTGTAACCCTAACTTTAACCTTAGTTTAACATTGAATCTAGCCCAAATTGAACCCTAATGCTAACCTTGTTGAAACCCTAGCCTAACATTTATCCTAACCCTAATTTTAACTACAACCTAATTAAACCATTACCATAACCATAACCCCAATTCAACCCCAATCATAACTGAAATATTTTTCTCCTAATTAAACCTTAATCTAACATTAACCCTAATCATAATTGAATCCTAACCTTAACCTTAATCCTAACCTAGTATTAACCCTAATGCTATTGAAACTTAATTCATAATATATTTCTAACCCTAATCATAATTTAACCATAATCTGAACCCTAACTCAAAGAATTCTTCTATAATCCTAATTGATACCTAATCCTATTTAACCTTAGCCAGGTAATCTAACCTTAACCTTAACACTAACCCTATTTGTAATGACAAACCTTATTCTAATTTTAATCTTAATTAAACTTGAACCTAAGCCCTACTTTAACCTTAATGCTAATTGTAACCTTGATCCCAAACTTTATTCTACAACTTTAACACTAACCCTAACCCTAACCCTAACTTAACAATGTAAGGAATTATTAAATTTTATGGGTAACAAGTATAACAAATGTAATGCTAATTCTAACCCTAATTGAACCTTAATCTCAACCTTAACTCTAAATGAACCATCACACTAATCCCAACCCTAAACTTGACCCTAACTCAAGCTTTATCCTAGAATCTTAACCCTAAACCTAATCAAAATGTGACCCTAACCCTAATTAAACCCTAACCCAAACAATAACTTTGACCTTAACCTCAAGATTTATCCTAGAAGCCTGAAGAACACAAATGGACACTAAGAGAGGGGGCCGGGGGGGGGGGGGGCGTGGATCAGTGTATTAAAAAACTTTGAATCTTTGTGTGCAAATTTTAAGATTGACAATCAATTAAGAACACACACACACAAACATAAATCAAACCACAACACCAAATTTACAAGGAAAACCCAATGTGGGAAAAACCTCAGTGAGAATAGTTGCTGGAGTCTACTACTCCAATCCAGCCTCACAATAAAATCACTATTTACAAAAAAAACGTTTAGAGCACCAATCCTTGATAATTTTGAGCACCAACTCAAGGAGAACCTACCCCTGCTCTGAGCACCCACTCAGAGAAATACAATAATATTAAGTTTTACAATACAATGATAAAACCTTGTTACAATTGTGTTTTGTAATGCTTACAAATTTCTCACACCCAAGAATGGATTTTTCTGCCTATCGATGTTCTTCCTCTTCTTCCTTTGTCTGATTGTCTTCTTCTCTCTGTCTCTACTTCTTTCTATCTCTACTTCTCTCTTTCACTCAGCAGCTACACCTTCAACTCCACACTAGTAGTCTAATTGAGATTTTTCTATTTCCACATCCATCTCTTTCTCAACAACCCAACTACTTCTGTCAAATCATATTTGTTGCCCTACATGATCAACTTTGCATCGAAGAGTGTTTTTCCCTCCAAATCTACAATTTAAAATTAATTCATTTGTCTCTCTGGGATTCGGTTTGTAGTAGATTGGAATATCTTTCTTGGATCGACCATCTGCATTAAATGGCTCTTCTCTCATTTTCTGAATGTTCTATGTATTAGGTTGCTATATTTAGCCAGCTCAATCTGTCTAAGAGATTTGATTCTTCCTTTGTTGATCACCTCAAACTCTTCAACCATTTGCAACTAATTCGCCATTAATGCCTTCTCCATCCTCTTTGGACTTGCCTTGAAAAGATCAACAACTACCCCACTTAAATCCATCATCACCTTCTACTTATCATATTTTATCATCGACAAGCTTGGATGCCATATGTCTTCAAAACCATCATCCAAGTTGCTCAATCAACGTCGATCAACCCATGGTCAACTGCCACGTTGACTAACAGACTACACAGAACCATTGAACTCTATACTGTGACTAACTTTCATGTTATGCGCATCTCAGATATGTCTACGGGATGGCGAGAGCCACTAACATCTTCCTATTCCCTTTCCATCTTTTTTCTTGTCGTGGGATAACGAGATTCTCCATCTATCGCATTATCTCATTGCCCTGCATGACCATTTTAATTTGGTCTTCCTTGATGCAAGATAGCGAGAGACATCTCTTTCCTTTGTTCTTCTTGCCCCACAAAGTCATCTCTCTCTAGTTTTCCACGGTGCAAGACAGTGGGGGCCACAATCTTCTTAAGTTCATTTTACCCCTCAGGCCTTTTGTCTTCGTCTCTACAACATTGCGAGATACCGAGATCTTTCTCTTCCTTCAGTTTTCTTATCTCGCATGACCATCGCATATCCACCTTGAATGGTGCGGGATAGTGGGATCTGCAATTCTTCTTTGATCTTTTTATACCACAAGACTATTTCTCCTAGGTCTTCTTTGGTGCAGGATATCGGGGGACGTCTCTCCCTTCTCCTTGTGTTACCTCACACGACCATCGCTTCTCACATTTTGACGATGCGAGATAACGGGGGGCCTCTATCCTTTCATCAATTTCTTATCCTGCAGGACCAATTTGCTTTGGTCATTTGTGGTGCTGGATAGTGTGAAGCCTTAACCTCCTTGCAATTTCTTATCCTGCAGGATCACTTTGTTGCCTTCCAACATGTCGCGAGGTAGCAAGACACCAGCACACGCACTGCAAGTCCCACACTAACACAACACAGCCAGAGCAAACCACTGAGCTGCCAACATGTGTACATATGAGAACACCTGGATAGGTGGGGACCACTTGAATCCAACTCGGCCTAAGTAAACCAAAATACCACCTAAACATCTGCATGCACTTTCAGTCAAACACGATAGGTCGATAAACGACAAAGGTAATCGAGTCGCACCGCCATGAATTAACATATTTTAATCTACACTCCTCAAGTATCAGACCCGATGGGTTCAACACACTATGGGTCCAATACTAATTTTCATTCTGCAACCCTTGTTCTTCTACAACCTGCAACATTTGTGCATTTGTGTAGCATAACCTGTGTGTTATACACTCACATGTATGCCACTGTTCACTTATTGACATCAATGACAATCTAATGCCAACAATCTCCCCCTTTGGTATTAATGTCAACACGTAGACTTTTCCTCTCTCCCCCTTTGACAACAATGGCAAAGGGCCTAACAGACACATACACAAATATGTTCTTCTCCCCCTGTGACTATCTCTGCATGAGCAACTTTGGACTGCATGTTCTGCCTAAAAAAATAGATGAACCATTATTACAATATAAAAAGCAGTGCCAATACTGCTTACAAATAATTAGATCTCTCACTAAGAACTGTCATGAGGTTCAAGGAAGAAGATGATGGAACAATAGGCTCTTCCTAAACCATAGACTCCATAAAAACACTTAGGTGCTAAAAGAGGGAGAGACAACTCCCAATCTTAGTCTGAGATATTCAAATGTGCCCTCAGGCAGTGGCTTGGTGAGAATATTTGCCACTTGTTCACATGTCTGAGCACATTCCAACTTGACCTCCTTATCAACTACTTTCTCTCTTAGAAAGTGATATTTGATTGCAAAGTGCTTTGTCCTAGTATGCATGACTGGATTCTTTGATATGTTGATTGCACTTGAGTTGCCACACATTATGGGAATAGGATCTGAAAACTCTACTTGAATGTCCTTGAGAGTCTTCTTCATCCACAAGACTTGAGAACAACATGTAGCAGCTGCAATATACTCAACTTCAGTAGTTGATAGTGAAATGGAATCTTGTTTCTTGCTATGCCATGACACCAACCTGTCTCCAAGGAAGAAAGCTCCACCACTGGTGCGTTTCCTATCATCAACACATCTTGCCCAATCTGCATTAGTATAAGCATGCAAAGTGAAATTTCCTTTCTTTGGGTACCATAAGCCATAAGTAAGAGTCCCTCGCAGATACTTGAATATCCTCCTAACAACATTGACATGTGATTCATTAGGAGTTGCTTGAAATCTTGCCCCCATACACAGCTTGAACTATATTAGGCTTTGAGGTCGTGAGATACAATAGACTTCTAATCATTGATCTATACAAAATCTGATCTACACTAGGTGACTCATCATCTTTACTTAGCTTCCATCCAGTCATCATGGGGGTATCAAGCAATTTGTTGTCCTCCATCTGAAAATTCTTCATCATTTCTTTAGCATACTTGGTTTGTGATATAAATACACCATTACCTAATTGAGAAATCTGCAAACCAAGAAAATATGATAGCTCACCGAGCATGGACATCTCAAACTCGGAATGCATTTGATCAAAAAACTCCTTATACGGGGAATCCTTGTTGCCTCCAAAGATGATATCATCTACATACACTACTACAATAATCATGTGATTGCCTTCTATTTTGATGTGTAGATTTCTATTAGCACTCCCCTTTTTAAGTCCTTGTTGATGTAAGTGCTTATCCAACCTAGAATACCATGCTCTAGGTGCCTACTTTAGACCATATAATGCTTTCTTTAATCTCCAGACAAAGTTCTCATCTTCATGCAATTGAAACCCTTTAGGTTGTTCTATGTACACTTCTTCCTCAAGATTACCATTTAAGAAATAAATTTTGACATCCATTTGGTATACCTTGTATCCTTTAAATACAAAGAATGCTAAGAACATTCTTATTGCCTCAAGTCTTGTCACATGTGCAAAATTTTCTTCAAAATATATGCCCTCTACTTGGGCATATCTCTTGCATACAAGACTTGACATGTTTCTTATCACTTTTCCTTCTTCATTCATCTTGTTCCTATAGACCCATTTAGTTCCAATGACATTTTTGTCAACGAGTATAGTAACCAATTCCCATGTTTTATTTTTCTCAATCTGTTGTAGCTCTTCTTCCATAGCCTTCATCCATTTCTCACTCTTGTTGGCCTCATCACAATTCTTTGGTTCTACTTCAGTCATAAGGCAGAGATTTACTTATTCATTCCTTGCTCTCCTTCTTGTTTGCACATCATCATTCTTATTCCCTATAATCTGATCCTCAAGGTGATTCTTTTGCACATATCTATTTGGAGCTTTGTTAAGAGCCTCTTCTTGTTCACTTTCAGATTGCTCTTCATCTTCAACACATGGTTTTTCAATCTGATTTAATGTGGTCAGTTTACCCTTATGTAGATCTTCATCAATTCTCACATGTACACTTGCAACTACTTTCTTCAGCCTTTTGTCAAAATACTTGTAGGACTTGTTGTGAGTGGAGTATCCTATGAAGATACCTTCATCACATCTTGATTAGAAGCAACCTAATTCATCCTCATCTCTTTTGATAAATCATTTTCTACCAAACACCTTGAAGTACTTGACTGAGGGTTTTTTATCATACCATAACTCATAAGGTGGCATTATGTTGTTTACTCTTAGTTGCACCTTGTTTAGTGTGTATACAGTAGTATGGCCTGCCTCTTTCCAATAAAGATCAGGAAAATTGGCTCCATTCAACATTGTTCTTTCCATCTCTTTGACTATTCTATTCTTCCTTTCCACAACACCATTTTATTGTGGTGTCCTAGGGGCTGAATATTGTCTTCTGATTCCATATCTCTCACAGTAGTTTTCAAATTCATTTGATGTGAACTCACCTCCATGGTCTGATCTTAGAAATTTCAATTTGTATCCACTTTCCTTTTCTACCATGTTTTTGAAGATTTTGAATCTTTCAAATACCCGTGACTTGTCTTGAAGAAAGGTGACCCATGTCATCCTTGGAAAATCATCTATAAGCAGCATAAAATATTTTTCTCCATTTAGTACTCTTGTCCTGGTTGGCCCACACAAGTCAGTATGCACAAGTTCTAGTGTCCTGGTAGTTGAGTATTCTTTAGTCTTGAAGCTCACTTTAGTCTGTTTTCCTCTTTGGAACACATCACAGAAAGTGCTTGCAGGTTTGATAATCCGTGGTATGTGCCTTACATATCCTTTCTTGCTCACTTTGACCAAATTGTCAAAATTAATGTGTCCTAACCTTCTATGCCACAACCAACTCTCATCAACTTGCCCCATCATGCATTGAGACTCAAAACACTCCTTAAGATTGTATACATTACCATCTGTCCTTTTGCCTTTAGCAACAAGTTGTTCATTACTTTCCTTTCTGATCTCACATCCTTTGGAGTCAAAAGTGAATTAGTATCCCTTGTCACACATTTGACTCACACTTAGCAGATTGTGTTTCAGACCTTCAACATAGTAAACATCATGAGCTTTCAGCTTACCATCAATGTTTAGAGTACCTTTGCCCTTGATTTTGATTGATGAATTGTCTCCAAATCTCACTGAACCACCATTCCAATTTTCAAGTTTAGTAAATTTCTTCTTGTCTCCAATCATGTGATTGGAGCAGCCACTGTCTACTACCCACAAGTTTTTCCTTTCTGCATGTAAGGCAGTTTGTACAATCAAACTTGACTCACTTTTGTTTTTATCTTTCTCTATCCAAACTTGTTTGATCTCTTTCTTCTCTGTTGTCCCATTATGTTCTGGTTTTGTATTTGGTTCAGACGTTGACACTGTCTTCTTTTGCTTAGTTGTCTTAAGCTTACAATGTTTTGCGATATGTCCCAAGTTTTGACAATGATAGCATTTTGTATTCACATTGAATGATGAATTTGAAAATCTATTTTAGGACTGAGATACATTTATCCTACATTCATGACTCTTGTGACCAACATTGTTGCAATGATAAAAAATAACATTTACATCTCTAAGACCTTCAAAAGGATTTCTATTTTCATAACTAGGAGGGGACCTATGCATAAGTCTACATTCTACAATTCTATGACCATATGTATTACATTTATAACAGTAGTCAGGGAACTGAGGTACATACCAATTATTGTTGAATGTGTTTCTCATTGGTCTCCTTTAAGCAACATAGTTTTGTCTTCTTGAGTTCTTCCTTCTTGTATCCTTGACCTTTGTGAAGCCACCATCATCAACCTTGGATTTTCTTTTAGGATCAACATGTTGATTCTTTGATTGATTCTTTATTGCTGCAACATATGTCTTCTTTTCGGTGGGCCTGCTGATTGTGAATGATCATTTGACTTCACTCTCACTTGAGGAAATGAAGTGTATCTCCTTTCTAAATGAATCTTCATGATTAGAATATTGCTTTGCTTCAAATCCAACACCATTAATGTCCGTGGTGTGCTTCTGCTTGCTCAACATTTTGTCCAATTCCCTAGTGCTGCCATCATACTTAGTTCTCATCTTGAGTTCATCTTTACACTTCTCAAGTTATTTTTTGAGATTTACAATTTCTTCCTCCATCTTTTGACATTCCTTCTCCTTCTCCTCTAAATCTGATTTTGTTACTTCATACTGTTGGATATTAGAATTGTTGGAATGTGTTGTTGTCATTGATGTCAACATATTCATGTGTTCTTGTGCTTCGATGTTGCAGAGAGTTGCTTTGGTTGATTTATTACAAATATGATGATACAAATTTATGGATTTGGAGATTGGTATCTTCAGTTGATTTAGCATGAGTTTCTGTGTTCCAGAAGGTGATTTGGTCAGGTTATGTGATCCGGTGTGGTGATTGTTTTTTTTGTTGGTTTTGTATTGTAGAGTTGTGATTTCTGGTTTGTATTGCCCTGAAATTGATTCATTATGTTGTGCGGATTTTGGAGAGTGTTTAAGATATTCATGTGTGTCCTTAGTTTGAGTGGTTCATGATTTGAAACTTCACAAGCATATCTTTTAGCTTGTCAGCAAGATATGTTGGTCTTCTTGAGCTCTGGAAGAGAAATGATGATGAGTCTAGTAATTCGAGTTGTTGTGGAGGAATTCACGTTGCTTGTTGGTGTTTCTAGATTGTGTGATATGCATTTTTCTGGTCGACATTGTTCGTTGTGCACATTATTGAATATTTTATTGGTCCAATGGTATTCTTCGTGTTATATGACTTTCTGGCCAACCTGATGGTTCTGGCATGTTGTAGATGATATTGGTGAGATATTCAATGATGTTGCATGTTCAAGGATTCGATTTGGGTCCATGAAATGTCCTTGATGACATTATATTGGTTTGCATATGGATTTATGTATCGTGTGATGTAATTTTGTAATTAGGTCTTATGAGTTGAGCCGACCTTGGAAATAAGGTTGATGATTTGTATAAATAAGTGTAATAATCATTGAAGTTGCATGTTTGCATTCTTGAGAGTGTTGTATGTGTGAACAAGAGAATTGATCTTTTCAAAGAGTGTTGGAGAGTAGAGAAGTGTTGCAGAGCAGACAATGTGCTTAATCAGAACTGTGATCAGCCATTTGGAGATTCTATTCTTTCAATTCATGTAATATGGATTGATGTTCGATCTTTGTAAGGTAGTAAGCCTTCCCAAAGTTGTAGCCCTTTGTTTTTTTTGAGAAGTGTGCCTGAATGCATGTACATTCCCCATTATAATATTTACACATACTACTGCAGAGTATCACCATATTGAGGATAGGTTCCCACTGTGGTTTTTCCCTTAACCGGGTTTTCCACATCAAAAATCTATGTGTTCTTGATGTGGTGTTTATCTTTGTCATTGTTGTTCTTGATCAGATCTAAAGTTGTGGTTAATTTATTTAAGTTTGGTGAAAACTGATTCACCCCCCCTCTCAATTTTCTTGCCTCGTTGTTGCCAAAATTTGGTACCGGAGCTAGATCCTCTGGAAGAAGCTTGCCTGCTTGAGGAGATTCGGGATGGCAACTGTTGTTTTCAAGAAGGAGAGTCTGATATTTGATGGAACTAATTACACCATATGGAAGAACCAAATGGAGTGTCACTTGAAATGTCTTGGAGAAGATTATTAGAAGATCATGAAGAATGTCTAAAATATTCCTCTGAATGGTCTTGTCACTACGAATGAGATGAAGGATGCTAAATATAACATAAGAGCCAAAGAAACATTGTTGAGTGCCTTGACTAATTTAGAAATGACTAATGTAATGGGATTGCAGACTGCTCATGAGATTTGGGAAAAGTTTGAAACCCTATATGAAGGAGATAAACATGTGAAAGTTTCTAAACTGCAGAGCTTGAAAGGAAAGTATGAGATGCCGAGAATGGGATAAGATGAGAATATTTCATCCTTTATGGCTAAAGTGAATGATCTTGTACTAAACATCAGATGTGCCGGTGGAATCATTGAAGAAGATGAGATTGTAGCTAAAGTGTTGAGATCCTTGCTTCCTACATACAAACACAAATTTGTTGCTATTGATGAGATCCAGCCTATGAAAACTGTGACAAGAGACATGTTGGTTGGTAAGCTTGTTGCTTTTGAATTAAGTGAACTTGGAGAATCAAATGACAAAAATGAGATTGCATTTAAAGTTACTGTATCTAGGAAGCAATAGTATAATCCGGGAGAGATTTCAACTAGGGTTTCCGAATATGAAAGGGAAATGAGAGAGATGGAAGAACATGAAAGAGAATTGGAAGAGCTTGAGGCACTTATTGCTAGAATATTGCCTAAGGGAGCCGATAAGTATGAAGGGAAGTTACCTTTGAAATGTTTTTCATGCAATAAGATATGACATTTTGCTTCTAGGTGTCCAGAAAGAGCAAAAAGAGTGTCAAAGTATGATAAGCCTTACAAGCCTAATCCTAAGTATAAATATCAGAAGAAGTGTTATTATGCTATTGATGAAGGTATGACAGATGATGAGTCTGGGAAAGGGAATTTAGAAGATGAATTTGTGTTCATTGCTATCAAGGAAGATGATCCAGTACCTGTCGATTCTACAAGTTGCATTGTTGAAGAGAAAGCCTTGGCCGCTAAGATTGAAGAGAAAGATGAATGGGTGATTGACAATGGGTTTTCACATCATATGATAGATGATAAAGGTAAATTTGTGAATATGGAGAAGTATGATGGCGATGTAGTAAGATTTGGAGACAACAAAGCTTATGTAATACGTGGTAGAGGTTCTATTTCTCTTGATGGTAAGCATAATACTGATGATGTTTTATATGTTGAAGGTTTGAAGCATAATCTTTTGAGTGTTGTACAAATGGTTGATAAGGGATATGATTTACAATTTAAGAATGGGAAATGTAAAATTTTGAATAGCTCCGGTATAGAAATTGCATCAGGAACTAAAACTAAAGGTAATATCTTTCATTTAAATGTCAGTGAGAAAAGTTGTTTTATTGATAAGATTGATGAAAGTTTGTTGTGGCATAGGAGGATGTGTCATGTTAATTTTGAATGCATGGTTAAGATAAGTTCTACTCAAGCTGTTAGAGATCTGCCTAAGATAGTGAAGCCTACTAATTCGATGTGTAAAGAATGTCAATTGGGAAAGTAAACAAGAATTTAATTTCAGAGCAAATAGTATACATCTGATAGGATATTAGATCTTGTGCATACTGATTTATGTGGTCCTTCTAGGGTGAGAAGATTGCAGGGTGATAGATACTTTATGTTGTTGATTGATGATTATTCTAGAATGATGTGGGTCAATTTTCCGAGGGAGAAATTTGAAGCACTGAAGAAATTCAAAATATTCAAAGCTAGAGTGGAGACAAAGACATGATTGAAGCTTAAGTGTTTGAGATCTGATAGGGGAGGAGAATTCACTTCCGATGAGTTTAATTCCTTTTGTGAAGAGAATGGAATTAGGAGACAATATCTATTCCGAGAACCCCTCAGTAGATTGGAGTTGTTGAAAGGGAGAACATAACTATTTTGGATGCTGCTAGGACTATGATAATTGAAGGAAATATTCTGCATATCTATTGGAGAGAACTTGTTAGCACTGTTGTGTACACATTCAATCGGGTGCATATAAAAGGTAATTTTGGTAAGACATATTGAGTTAAGGTTTGGTCATGTTCCTACAGTTAGATATTTCAGAATCTTTGGAAGTAAATGTTATATCAAAAGAGTTGAGGATATAGGAAAATTTGATGTAAGATGTGATGAAGGAATATTTTTGGGATATTATACTAGTAGAAAGGCCTATCGGTGTTACAACAAAAGACTGAGAAAAATAGTGGAAAGTGCAAATGTGAAGGTTGATGAGTGTCATGAGAAACAAATCAGAGCATGCAGATATGAATCTGATGATCAAGATGTAACTTCAAAGCAAGTGCACACTTCGAGCATGAAATTGAGTGATCCAGAAGAGTCCGTAAATCTAGATGTTGTTGGTGGTGAAGAAGTTCAAGAGAATAAGAATCATAACAATCAGAAGACCCCCAGGTATGTAAGAATAAATCATTCAGAGAATCAGATTATTGGTGATAAAAATAAAGGTGTGATGACTAGGAGAAGAATTGCTGCAAAAGAGACATGTTTGATTTCCAAGATTAAGCCTAAAGATGTTGCTAAAGCTTGCAAAGAGGAAAATTGGGTAAAAGCTATGGAAGAAGAGTTAAATCAGATTGAGAAGAACAATACATGGGAACTTGTTCTGAGACCTAAAGACAAGAATGTAATTGGTACTAAATGGGTATTCAAGAATAAACTGAATGAAGATGGAGAAGTTGTTAGAAACAAAGCAAGAATGGTATGTAAAGGCTATTCACAAATGGAAGGTATTGATTTTGAGGAGACTTATGCTCTAGTAGCTAAGATTGAAGCATTTGCTGCTTATAATAATTTCAAGGTATATCAGATGGATGTGAAGTCAACCTTTTTGAATGGTGAGTTGGAAGAAGAAGTCTACATTGAACAACCAGATGGATTTTCATTGACAGATGAAGGAGACATGGTGTATAGATTGAAGAAAGCATTGTATGGACTTAAACAAGCCCCTAGAGATTGGTATGCCCGATTGGACATGTATTTGATGAAGTTGGGATTCTATAAATATATTGTTGATATTAATTTATACTTCAAGATTGATAATGATAACATTTTGATTGTTGATGATATTATTTTTGGAGGAGATGGTGATTTTAGTAAGAAGTTTGCTGATGATATACAAAAAGAGTTTGAGATGTCTATGATGGGTGAGATGAAATTATTTTTGGGATTGAAAATTACACGGACTGATAAATGCATTTCATATCTCAATAAAAGTATGTGAAAGAATTTCTGAAGAAGTTTGGGTTAGGTGATTCTAAACCTGTTGGAACTCCTATGGTAACTGGTTGCAAGATGACAAATCTTCGAAGGCTAATTAGACGTTGTATAGATCTATGATTGGTGGATTGCTATATTTGACTCAGACTAGACCAGATATTATGAATGTTGTACGTCTTGTTGCAAGAATCCAAGATGATCCTAAGGAAAGTCAAGTTACTGCTATGAAAAGGATATTCAGATATTTGAAGGGAATGGTTGATTATGATTTGTGGTATTTGAAGAATGATGATTTAATTTTAAGTGCTTATACAAATGTTGATTGGGCAGGTGATGTTGATGATCGAAAGAGCACTACTGATGGAGCATTATTTTTGGGAAAGAAGTTAATTTCTTGGGTAAGTAAGAAGCAAGATGCTATTTCTTTATCTACTACAGAAGCTAAATACATTGTTGCTACTAGAAATAGTACTCAAGTAATTTGGATGAAGCAGATGTTGAAGGATATTAGAGTTGTTTATACTGAGCCTACTATTATATATTGTGACAATTCAAGTGCTATCAATATTTTTAAGAATCTGGTGTTGCATTCTAAGATAAAACATATATCAATAAAGTTTCATTTCTTGAGAGAGAAGGTTAATAAGAAAGAAGTCAGACTGGAGTATGTATCTACAAAGGAATAGATTGCATATATCTTTACTAAGCCTTTGCCTATAGATACATTGTATATATGAGACATAAGTTAGGGGTGATTGCCCCTCCTGATGTGAACTAGATGCATTGAGTTGCATCAATCTGGTGGACTTTGCAGTCATCTTGATATCTGGATTGATGAGTGGGTGCTGCTACTCAAGGGGAGTAGTCAATGTGTGGTTCAGTTGTGCAAAATTGTTAGATTATATGTATAAAAGGGAGAGATTATTTGGTAATAGTGAGAGAATAATGTTTTTCTTATGTTCCTTTTGCATTGATGTCAAAGGAGGAGAGAAGCATGCGAAAAATTGTCCTATCTATCTAAGGTAGAGAGTTGTGTGTGCATGATCTTAAGGGGAGAAAGCTGGAGTTGATTTCTTTCTTTGCATTGATTGTTTTTCGCATTCATATGTTGTCATCAATGCCAAAGGGGGATATTTTTTGGATATTAGAGTTGTTGGAATGTGTTGTTGTCATTGATGCCAACATGTTCTTGTGTTCTTGTGCTTCGGTGTTGCAAAGAGTTGGTTTCATTGATTTATTGCAGATATGTTGATACGGATTTATGGATTAATAGATTGGTACCTTCAGTTGATTCAACATGAGTTTTTGTGTTTCAGAATGTGATTTGATTAGGTTATGTGATCCGGTGTGGTGATTGGTTTTTCTGTTGGTTCTGTATTGCAGAGTTGTGATTTCTGGTTTGTATTGCTCTGGAATTGATTCATTATGTTGTGCGGATTTTGGAGAGTGTTTGGGACATTCATGTGTGTCCTTAATTCAAGTGGTTCATGATTTGAAACTTCACAAGCATATCTTTCAGTGTGTTAGTAAGTTATGATGGTGTTCTTGAGCTCCAGAAGGGAATTGATGATGATTCTTGTAATCCGAGTCATTGCAGAGGAATTCATGTTGCTTGTTGGTGTTTCTAGATTGTTTGATATGCATTTTGCTAGTCCACATTGCTCCTTGTGTGCATTAATGAAGATTTTATTGGTCCAGTGGTATTCTTCATGTTATATGACTTTCTGGTCGACTCGATGGTTCTTGCTTGCTGCAGATGATCTTGGCGAGATATTCGACGGTGTTGCGTGTTCAAGGATTTGATTTGGGTCCATGCTATGTCCTTGCTGACATTGTATTAGTTCGCATATGGATTTATGTATCATGTGATGTAATTTTGTAATTAGGTCTTATGAGTTGAGCCGACCTTGGAAGTAAGGTTGATGATTTATATAAATAAGTGTAATAATCATGTAAGTTGCCTATATGCGTTGTGTCTGCATTCTTGAGAGTGTTGTATGTGTGAACAAGAGAATTGATCTTTTAGAAGAGTGTTGAACAACAAAGAAGTGTTGTAGAGTAGACAATGTGCTTAACCAGAACTATGATCAGGCATTTGGAGATGCTATTATTTAAATTCATGTAATTCGGATTGGTGTTCGATCTTTGTAAGGCAGTGAGACTTCCTAGGGTTGTAGCCCTTTGTTTTTTTTGAGCAATGAGCTCTAGGCAGTGTGCCTGAATGCATGTGCATTCCCCATTGTAATATTTACACATATTACTATAGAGTATCATTGTATTGTGGGTAGGTTCCCACCGTGGTTTTTCCCTTAATCGGGTTTTCCAAGTCAAAAATTTGTGTTTTATGTGTGTTGTTGATGTAGTGTTTATCTTTGTTATTTTTGGTCTTGATCAGATTGAAGTTGGAGTTAATTTGTTTAAGTTTGGTGAAAACTAATTTTGCCCCCCCCCCCCCCTCCTCTCAGTTTTTCTGCCTTGTTGTTGCTAACACATACATCCTTTTTGCTTCTTCCAACTAGATTATCAAGTTAGAAATTATTTTCTTTGACTTCTCAAGAGATTTTTTTAGCAGCTCTTGTTCTTTAGCAACAACAAACCTATATTTTTTGTATTCTTTTCTCACCTTTCTAAGTTCTTCTAGAGCACTCACAAGTTCACCTTCAAGATCTACCTCAACTTCAAAATTCTTCCTCTTCATCACTAACATCATGCTCATCATCTAGTTCTCCTTATGCCATAAATAGATTAACTTCTCTTTCTTCTTCACTGTAATCTTCATCAGAGACACTCTCTTCATCTGTGACATCATCTTCAAAAGTGTAGAGACTATTTTTCTTCCTAAAGCTTATTCTCCTTGGCTTGTAAGTGTTCTTCATTTTATCCTTACCAAAGGATTAGTTTTTTTGCTTCTCATCTCCATCTTTCTCACCATAAGGGAACTTAGAAGAAAAATGTCTTATTTTTCCATAGTTGAAGCATTTGAAAGGCAGCTTACCTTTGTACTTGCTTGATCCCTTTTCGAGTTTTCTCACAAAGTTAGCTACAACAACATTAGAGTCATCTTCTTCTTCACGAGCAACTTCTTCTTTTTCTTTCTTGGCTATGTTGAATGTTGCCTCTCTCTTTGACGTTTCTACACTTATTGTTCTCATCTCATAGGCTAACAATGAGGCAAAAAATTCATCCATAGAGAAGGTGGTCAAAGCTTTAGCTTCTTCAATGGAGGAGACTTTGGTGTCATACTTTGGATTGAGATATCTGAGTACCTTTCTGACAATGACTTTATCTTTGACTTCCTGTCCAAGTCCTCTTATAGTATTTACAATTTCATCTACTCTTTGAATGTATTATGCTATTTTCTCTTCTTCCTTCATTTGTAGTCCTTCAAAATGACCTCTAAGATTTTACAGTTTGGCCTCCTTTACTTTGATATCGCCTTAATATATTTTTTGTAGCTTGTCCCAAGTATCTTTTGCTGAAGTGTAGTGCATGACTTTGACAAACTCTATATCAGACAGGCCACTTAAGATTGCATTCTTATCTTTTGCATTGTTCTCATATTCTCGTTTAGAATCAGGATCAATAGGAGTGGATGAAACTGCATATCCATTCTTTACTGACATCCAAACATCAAACCCAAGGGAAGACAAGTATGTCTCCATTCTTCTACCCCAGAAGGCATATTTTGTGCCATCAAACATGGGTGCTTTGGAAGAGGATTCATTTTTTCCCATTGTGTTCACAAGATAGGATCTATCAAAGCTAGAGGAAGCTTTACAATAAGGGAACCTAGGGCTCTGATACCAATTGAAGAACACAAATGGACATTGAGAGGGGGGGGGGGGTGAATCAGTGTATTACAAAACTTTTAATCTCCGTGTACAAATTTTAAGATTGAAGATCAATTAAGAATATACACACACAAAAACATAAATCAAACCACAACACCAAATTTATGAGGAAAACTCAATGCGGGAAAAACCTCAGTGAGAATAGCTCCCGGAGTCTACTGCTCCAATCCAGCCTCACAATAAATCATTGTTTACAAAAAAAAAGTTTAGGGCACCAACCTAAGGAGCACCAACCCCTGAAAATTCTAAACACCAACTCAAGGAGCACCTACCCCTGCTTTGAGTACCCACTCAGAGAAATACAATAATATTAAGTTTTACAATACAATGATAAAACCTTGTTACAAATGTGTTTTGTAACACTTACAAATTTCTCACACCTGAGAATGAATTTTTTTGCCTGCTGATGTTCTTCCTCTTCTTCCTTTGTTTGATTATCTTCTTCTCTCTGCCTCTACTTCTTTCTATCTCCACTTCTCTCTTTCACTCAACATCTACACCTTCAACTCCACACTAGTAGTCTAATTGATATTTTTCTATTTCCACATCTATCTCTTTCTCAACAACCCAACTACTTCTATCAAATCATATTTGTTGCCCTGCACGATCAACTTTGGATCGAAGAGTGTTTTTCCCTCCAAATTCACAATTTAAAATTAATTCATTTGTCTCTTTGGGATTCAGTTTGTAGTAGATTGGAATATCTTTCTTGGATCAACCATCTACATTAAAAGGCTCTTCTCTGATTTTTTGAATGTTCTTTTTACTCGGTTGCTATATTTAGCAAACTCAATCTGTCTAACAAATTTAATTCTACCTTTGTCAATCACCTCGATCTCTTCAACCATCTATAACAGATTCGACATTAATGCCCTTTCCATCCTCTTTCGACTTGCCTTGAAAAGATTGACAACTACCACACTTAAATCCATCATCATCGACTTTTGCTTATCAAATTTTCTCATCGACAAGCTTGGATGCCACATGTCTTCAAAACCATCATCCAAATCGCTCAATCAATGTTGGTCAACCCATGTTCAACTGCCATGTTCGAACTCCATATTGTGACTAACTTTCATGTTATGCGCATCTCGGATATGTCTGTGGGATGGTGGCAACCACTAACATCTTCATGTTCCCTTTCCATCTTTTTTCTTACCATGGGAAAACAGGATTCTCCATTTGTTGCATTATCTCATTGCCTCGCATGACCATTTTACTTTGGTCTTCCTTGATGCGGGATAGAGGGAGACATCTCTTTCCTTTGTTCTTCTTTCCTTGCAAAGTCATCTCTCTCTAGTTTTCCATGGTGTTGGACAACGGGGGCCACAATCTTCTTAAGTTCATTTTACTCCACATACCTTTCATCTTCGGCTCTACAACGTTGCATGATAACGAGATCCTTCTCTTCCTTCACTTTTTTTTATCCCACGTGACCATCACATATCCACCTTGAATGGTGTGGGATAGCGAGATCCACAATTCTTCTTTGATCTTCTTATCTCGCAAGACTATTTCTCCTAGGTCTTCTTTGGTGTGGGATAGCGGGGGACATTTCTCCCTTCTCCTTGTGTTACCCCGCATGACCATCGCTTCTCACATTTTGATGACGTGGGATAGCGGGGGGCCTCTATCCTTTCATCAATTTCTTATCCTGTAGGACCAATTTGCTTTGGTCATCAGTGGTGCGAGATAGTGTGAAGCCCTAACCTCCTTGCAATTTCTTATCCCACAGGATCACTTTGCTGCCTTCCAACATGTCACAGGGTAGCAAGACGCCAGCACATGCACCACGAGTCCTACACTAACACAACACAACCAGAGAAAACCACTGAGCCACCAACATGTGTACATATGAGAACACCTAGACAGGTGGGGACCACTTGAATCCAACTCGACCTAAGTAAACCAAAATACCACCTGGACATTTGCATGCACTTTTAGTCGAATGCAATAGGTTGATTAGCGAAAAAGGCAGTCAAGTCAAACCACAATTCTGGTCGAACTACCATGAATTATCGTATTTCAATCTACAGTCCTCAAGTATCAGACCCGACAGGTCTAATGAACTGTGGGTCCAATACTGATTTGTATTCTGCAACCCATGTTCTTCTACAACCTGCAACATTTGTGCATTTGTGTAGCATAACCTGTGTGTTATACACTTCACCTGCCTACCATTGTTCACTTGTTGACATCAATGACAATCTAACGCCAACATAACCCTAACACTAACTCAACACTAGCCCTAACCTTAATCAAAACCTATAATTAAGCCCTATCTCTAACTTGAACCCTAACCTTAATTCAACTCAAACTCTAATCCTAACCCAACACATGAAAGACTTTAAAACAATGAGGGTTGGAGTTAGTTTTAGGATTGGACATATAATGTTAAGATTAGGTTCATAACCGTAATTTTAATCCCAACCTTACCCTAATTCTAATTTTAACTCTAAATATACTCTAATACTAACAAATTAAATATGACCCTAATATTATTAACCCTAATACTAACATGACAACCTTAATTCCAACCTAACCATGATCTTAACTCTAATCCTAATTCATCTTAATTTATTTTTTGTTAAAGAAAAAATAATTTCATTTATATAAAGTTATTAAAGATAGCCATCAAACATAAAATTTAAAAATATATTCTCTCATAATGTCAAAAATTAAAGATAACGTATCTATGCATGTCCTAATTTAATTAGAAAGTATAATTTTGAAGTTCAACAAAATGAGTTAATAATATATTTTTAAAGCATTTACTATTAATTGAATAGTAAAATAAATAACTAACTATTGTGTACTCAATGAAAATGTATTTTCTTTTCAAGAAAAAATAAAAATGTCTTTATGCATGTGCCAATCAAATTAGATAGTATTATTTTGAAGTTAAAAAAAATTAGATAATTCTCTATTTTTAAGTAATCTCTATTAATTGAATAGTATAATGAATAACTAACTAATGTGTACTCAATAAAAAACTATTTTCTTTTAAAGAAAATGTTGTTTCTTCTATAGAAAGTTATTAAAGGTAGCCATCAAAAATAAAATTTAAAACTAAAATAAAGATATATTTTTTTTAAATATCTAAAATTAAAGATAACATATCTATGCATGTCCTAATTAAACTAGACAAGTATAATTTTGAAGTTCAACAAAATTAGTTAATAATATTTTTTTAAAGAATTTTCTATTAATTGAATAGTATAATGAATAACTAACTAATGTGTACTCGATGATTTTATTTTTTTTAAGAAAAAGTGATTTCTTTTATAGAAAGTTATTAAAGGTAGACATCAAACATAAAATTTAAACTTAAATTAAAGATATATTTTTCAAGAAATTTCTAATAATTGAATAGTATGATGAATAACTAACTAATGTGTACTCAATGATTTTTTATTTTCTTTTAAAGAATAAGCAGTGTTCTTTAAAGAAATTTGTTAAAGATAGTCATCAAACATAAACTTTACAATTTTTTTTTATCGGTAATATGTTTTTATTTATTTGAAATAGAAAAAGATACATCCATGGAAATTCTAAACTTCCATACAAAACCAAAAAAACCCCCAAAACCACCCAACTCCAACCCGGTTAACCAATACAAGCCAAAAAAAACCCCCAAAAAATTCCTCTGTACCATCAGCCAAATGCGTGTTCAGAACTTCACATTCACATATACAATTTTCAAATGAGAATATTCAAATCCCGTGAAGCTACCCTATTACTTCAAAAACAAAATTAAAAAGTATGCATACCAAAATAATACCAGACCATAAACAATTTTACTTTCAATTCAAAAAAGAGAGAGTAAATTCATGCACCTTGAGAGATCCCTTCATTTGCATTTTCAATCAGCTCGCTCATCCTCGTCTTCTTCCTCTTGCACGGTCTTAACACTCTTCCTCCACTCTTTTTGCTTCCTCCTTGAATTGTCGAATCACTTCATCAAGATCTGTAATTTGCACAAAAATCTTCAATGCTTCCCAACCTTGTTTGGATTTCGCCCTACAATGTGTCCTGCCACAATCTTCTGGCTATCGAATAAAGGATAGTGATTTCTTGAAGCGTTATGTGGCACCACTACAAATCCCTCACATCAATTCCTACCCCCAAAATTGCCCATTCCAGAATTGAGTCCATGCCATCCAAATAGTCGTTGTGCACTATTGTCTCCATCACCTTTTTCACGACCTCCATTGGTTCACCAACATCCAACCTCCATGACATGATTAAATAATACACATCCATGTTTGTTTGATACATGTGCCTCTGATTGCCAAAAACCTTCCCCAAGATTAATTGCACACACTTAACCAGTTGTTTGTCCTGAAAAATAAACATCCCTCGAAGCCTTCTTTCTATAACATCTCCAAAGAATGGACATAATTGCTTCTTAGTATTTAGCATAAAATTTGCCTCCATGATCCCTCTGCAAACACCTACTATCTCCCCACACCTTGCCAACTCAACAACTTCTTCAGGAAGATAAGTTACCAATACATCAGGTAGTGAAAACAAATAAAAGTACATAATATCTAAAATTCCCTCCTGCATTAAGTCCATTTTCCACCACATACTGCTGCCCTTTTCTCGTCCCCCAACTCCAAACAGAGTAATTAATGAGTTTTATTAGAGATGTACTCTCTGATGGCCTTCAACTCCATCCCTCGATCACTCAACTAAATCCTTTATGACCAACAAACTAACATCTTCGCATCTTAATTCGCCTACTTTTTCCAAGATTAAACATCCCACTAAGTTGTCCATTGTACATCTGCATCATCTCCACCCCACCATATTGTGACAAAACTGTCCAGCTCACAAGCCACATTGGACAAAAGGTCTGCCACCCCATTTCCTGCTCTATGAATATGACATATCCGGGAATCCTGGAAAAATTGAAGCCTCAAACAAATAATAAAAATGAATTTGTTTATTCTCCAACTTGGTGAAGCCCCTTTCGCAATTGCTTCCACCACAACTTTTGAGTCCCCTTCTAAGTGTACCCTCTGGACTTTCATATTACTTGCTAATTCCATTGCAAGCAAAGTAGCTTGTTCCTCAGCCTCATTATTCATACCATCTTGCAACCTCTGTGCCCCTTTGAACAACACTTTACCTTCCTCATCACGAGCCACACACCCTGCACCTGAGATACTCAGATTTCCCTTTGAAGCTCAATAAAAATTGATCTTGATCCACCCTTGCTTTAGTTCGGTCCACACCTCATCAGTAACCTTTCCACCCCTGGAAGAAGGATTAACCCTAAAGGACCCATGAACGAGTCTAAAATTCACCAAAGGCCATCTAGCTTGAATAATTTTAGACGCCATACTAAAAGGGTGCTTAATAAAATTATGACTTGCAGTTGACAAGGAGACAATTTCTGAAATGGCCCTTTCCACTTTATCACACAATATCTCCCTGGTGCAGTCACCGGTTAGGAGGGACCTCAAAGAGATAAATCCGGATCGGGAATCAAGACTAAACACAACGGAAACAAGAGGATATGATGGAGGCAATGCATAACTAATTGAATTAGATCATGAAAATTGATTACAAATAACCGATAACATCCAGGATACAAGATTCGGCTCACTGGCCTGCCACATACATGTCAAATTACAAAAACGGTCAACTCCGAACCTCTAAATCTTAAGATATGTCTTCTATGTTCTCTCCAATTAAATTATGATGCTAAGTTACATTGATTTATATGGTTCAAGGAGATCCGGTCGGCCCAAGAGGGATCAAATGTCGAAGAACAAGATCAAACATGTAAAACACCAAGTTGGCCTCCACCAAAGAGAATCCTCCAAAAAATACAAAGGAAGAAGTGTGGATTAGAAGGAATGTCGACCACACCCCAAGGAAAATTGGAATCAATTAATTAAAGCTTCACAAGCTATGAAAAGGCTCCATAAGATTCACCAATAGCAAATAGGTCCGAATGGTTTCGGTGTTCTAAGCCAGAAAACTATCTTGGAATCCGGAAGCGGTAACTTTCTAGAAAATGATCCAAATGTCCCACAGTTTAGCAATAAGGAAGATGAGCACATCCACAAGAAAAATCTAGCTCCACAAGATCCGGTGAGAAAATGCAAGAAAATGTAGAAACTGCAAAACAAAAAACAAACTGAAAAGAAATGTTTTTGGTTGATACAAGATTGGCAAGAATCGGGGATGCTCCTGCATCAGACATCCAAGGTTGTTGAAAAAGTGAGTCCCTCACTTTGCTGGGGTCAGAGGAAAACCAAGGCGGTCCACATCTACCTGAGAAATTCAAGATGAATCTTCAACTGGTGTGTCCTTCCACTTCATAAGATACTCCTTGTACTAACTGCTCCGAGTGCTACACCCAATCCTACTGTCCAAAATATCTTCAATTTGATTTGGTTCCTTCCAAGGCAACTGTTTCTCCAAGTCTGCAATACTGTCTTGATTGAATTCTGATTCATGATAGTAATGTAGATCTGCAATGTTGAATATAGGTGAAATATTTAAGCTATTTGGTAACTCCATTTCATATGCATTTCCAGAACTGAACTTCCTCAAGATCTTACAAGGTCCAAACTTCCTCATCTGCAACTTGTTATAGGTTCCAACTAGAAATATTTATTTTCTCAAATACACTATCACTTCATCGCCAATTTAAAATTCCTTATGTCTTCTCTTCTCGTATGCTTTCTCCTTATATTTGTTGTTCATATCCTCCAATTGTTGTAAGTTCTTCATGTGATCTGCAAATTCTTCTACTTCTGCACTTTGCTTGTCTTCATTACTGATATCTCTCAATTCCGATATACCTCTAGGGTGTGCTTTGGTAACAATCTCAAAAGGTATTCTTCTGGTACTCCTATTCACTGAATTATTGTAGGCAAACCCTGCTTGTGCAAGGATCAAATCCCAACTTCCAATCTTCTCTCCAACTAAGCATCTCAATAGATTTCCTAAGCTCTTGTTTACTACCTCTGTCTGTCCATCAATCTGTGGGTGAAAAGTAGAATTGAATTTCAAATCCGTCTTCATCTTCTTCCAAAGTGTTCTCCAAAAATAACCAAAAAACTTAGTGTCTCTTCTAAAACTATGCTCTTAGGTAACCCATGTAATCTCACTACCTCCGTGAAAAATTAGTCAGCTACATGCACTGCATCTGATGTCTTCTTAGAAGGTATGAAATGATCCATCTTTGAGAATCTATCCACGACCACAAATATAGAATCATTCCCTCTCTGTGTCTTAGGCAATCCAAGTATGAAATCCATGCTTATGTTCTCCCAAGGTCTCTCTGGTACTGTCAATGGTGTATACAATCCCACATTCTAACTACTACCTTTTGCAATGACAAATTCTATAGCTCTACACAAATTTCCCAACATCCTTATGAATTTGAGGCCAAAAGTAATGTTCACTCACCAATGCTACTATTTTGTTAACACCAAAGTGTCTGGCTAATCCTCCATTATGCTTCTCCTTTATCACATTATCCCTCATAGAAATTTTAGGTATACACAATTGAACTCCTCTGCATAACAACCCATCCTGAATGAAATAATCTAGCCGCTTACTTCTATCTACCATAAACGGTGCTCTACATGCTTTCCAAGGTTCTGCAAAATCTGAGTCATCATCATACAAGGTCTTCAACTCCTAATACTGTCACTCTCATCTATGTCAAAAAATTCCTTCTTCTACTCAATGTATCAACAAATTTGTTTGACTTTACACTTCTATGCTTCAACACAAAGGTGTGACTCTACAAAAATTCTACCAATCTCATATGTCTCTGATTCAGCTTACTCTGACTGTTCAAATACTGCAACACAAACTCCTTAGGCAATAGGTAATGTCTCCACTTCTTCAAGGCTTGAACTATAGCATAAAATTCTTGATCATACACCGAATATCTCCTTCTTGCATCATTCAACTTTTCACTAAAATAAGCTACTACTCTCCCTTCCCAACTTAACATGGCTCCAATTACATTTCCACTTGCATCACAGTCCACTTGAAATACTTTGTTGAAATCTAGTAAAGCTAACACATGTTTCTCAATCACTTTTTGCTTCAACAATTCAAAACTCTTATTTGCTCTGGTTTTCTACTTGAATTCCTTCCTATCTCCTCTCATTGTCTCAGTCATAGGGCTACAAACTGAACTGAAATTTCTAATAAATTTTTGGTAGAAACTAGCCAATCCATGAAATGATCTAACCTCTCTAATGCTTTCCGGTGTAGGCCATTCAACATTTGTTCTTACCTTCTCAAGATCCATCTTCAGTCCATCTGTAGATATCACAAATCCCAAATAGACCAACTCTTCCTTCATAAAAGTACGCTTCTTAAGATTTATCAGCAACTTCTCTTCTCTCAACCTCTGCAAAACTTGTATTAAATGCAACAAATGTTCCTCTTTTGTCTTACTAAAAATTAAAATGTCATCCAAATATACAATAACAAAACTACCCAAGAATTTCTTCAATACCTCATTCATCAATCTCATGAAAGTACTTTGTGCATTAGTCAACCCAAAAGGCATTACCAACCATTCATACAATCCTTCATTTGTCTTGAATGTTGTCTTAAAATTATCTCCTTGTTTGATTCTTATCTGATGATATCTACTCTTCAAGTCTATCTTGGTGTAGTATTTGGCTCCACTCAAGCAATCCATTATGTCATCCATCCTAGGTAAGGGAAACTTGTAGTACCCCTCCTTGATCAGCCTCTTTTGTATGTTTTGAGTTACTTCAGTGTCTGTTCCGTAGAACATTATTGTATTTTGATTCAGATATTATGCGATGTTATTTCATACTTTATCTGGATTTATGGTGTATGAATTTATGCAGTATTTCAGTGCTTATGAGTAATGTTATTTTTTATGGATCATTATCATGGACTGACACTTTTCCCTTATATTGCGATGTGTTATTTATATGTTGCGTGTTTGCAAGTGTATTGGGATGCGAGGGGATGATTTTCCTTCACTCACTTCGGTGAGACAGGGAATGCCACAATTCTCCTTCATTGGTGTGTTTACCATGTCTGTATGTATATTGTCTATATGCACGTGTGGTTCTTTGGTGCATGACATTGCAGGTACAAGTACTGGGTAGGTACGTGATATCGACTCCACCTAGTTTAACAGGTCTGAGCGTGCGTCATATATATATATATATCCGATGGGAGTGGAGGAGATAGTTGTTGTACCCTAGCTTGACTGCAGTTACACTCATGTGAGTGTTGTCAGTCGGTTGTGTTTCCCCGTTTGGCTGTTATGCGTGTCATGGTACCTTGGTTTGGTCATTTGAGAGTCATCATTTGATTTGTCTTGGTTTTGCGTGTTTCCGTTTATTTAAATGGTTATTTAATTTAAATGGATGATGCTATCTTGTGTTGGCGAAATCATTTAATTATTATGCTCTGTGATTATTGATTTATTAAATTGATCAATTGCTAGATTAAATGGTTAAATGGCTTGATTTATTGTGTAAAGTTGCATTGATATTTTTGTGAAATAAATAAATTGCCTAGCCGTTTAAAAAGGTTAAATACTTATGTTGAAGGAAGTATTTATGGAAAAAGAAATAAATAAAAGCTTCCCTTTTTATTTTTCCATTTTGGCTTTTTTAATTTAATCATTGGAAAGAATTATTATTTTTGGGGAAAGAAATAAATCTGATTGCCTTTTAGTTTTAAAATATTTAAATTTGATTGGATGAGAACTTTAACCTAGAAGCTGGGGTTAAAAGATAGTTTTGGGCATCCATTCTGGACATTGATGGAAGGAGAAGAAGAAGATTTTGGAGAGAAAATTCTGGAAAAATTTCTGGAGGAGCTGAAGATTCGACCTGGTTGCAAGACTGGATTTGCTTCATCTCTTTGCTTGCTAATTGCTTCAAGGTTGGAGGTTTCCTTCTTGTTTTGAATTTGTTTTTTTTGAAATTTTTATTTTCTTCCCCTGTGTGGAAATTTATGCAATCTACCTGTAGATTCTTCTTGGAATGAAATGGGAGAAAGATTGCCTAATATAGTTGATTTTGTGATGCTATTAGCATATGGTTGCATTTAGGAAAGGAATTGTTCATTTCTTCTTGTCGTGTGTTATTTGTTCATAGAAAACAACTTCTTGATTTGCCTCTAATTTTGAAAGAAAGAATTTTAGTTTGGGTTTGCTGGGTGCATCCTTGTTTCTATACTATCAAGAATTGGCTAGCTATTCTTTCCAGTGTGTTTATCTCACCATCTACCTTGCTGGTAAACTCCTTGAAATTTTGGAAATTGGCAATGTATGTGTGTGCCGGTGAAATTATTCTGGAAATGGAATGTCCCTTGTGATTATTGATTTTGTGTCTTTTTGGTTTTAGAATGCTTGGAGGCATGTTTCTTGTGCCTCTCTTGTGGACTTTACTGCTCCCGTGATGGGCTTACCTCATCACGTGGGTCGGTAGTGTCTACTACCCGCAGGTAGCAGAACTACCTGTCGGCAGTACCACTACCGGTTGGTAGTGGGCACTACCGGTTGGTAGTGGGCACTACCGGTCGGTAGTACCACTACCAATTGGTAGTGGGCACTATTGGTCGACAGTACTGCTACCAGTTAGTAGTGGTAGCCACTGGTCAGTAGGGTTGTTACCAGTGGTAGCAGCACTACCGGTAGGTAGTGTCTGTTGCCCCCGGCAGCAGCACAACAACGGGTTGGTTTGACCCCTGCTTAGCTTTGAGTCCTCACCGGTCTCCAAACTGGTTAGTGCTAAGAACTTAAATTTTATAAATGGAATGTTTAAAGTGGTATTGTGTGATGTATTGCGATTTTCATGTGATTTTTATTATGTGGTTAATAAATTTATCAATGAAAATTAAGGCATGAATTAGAGATTCAAATTGCTAGTTTTGGATATATTCTGAAAATGATTTAAATGCCTGTTGGAATTCATGTTATAACTGGTTGAATGTATAATGTGGATTTCATTTCTGATGGAACATTGATTTGGGAATCGAATAATGTGACTGTTGCAGAGTGTTTTATTTCATTTTTTTTCAATCAATGATGTTGCAAGTGCTTATGATGCTGATATTCTCAAAGATTGTCTGAGTGCGGATTTGATGTATTTAGGTATCCTTGCAAGTGTTTATTGTGATATTTTGGTTTGTGGTTCAGTCATCCTGTGGTGGTGTAATTGGTACCTTTGACCAAGAGATATATGTTGGCTCCGCTGTCTTAACCATGTAGTGTCTTTGCCTTATGGTTAGTCAAGAGTCAGTATGTCCTTGTTTGACCACTTGTTTCTGATAGTGGTATTATGGTTGTCTGCTTCGCCATAGGGTCCTCGAGGAGTGACCATGCTTGTGTAGTGTCCTTTGAGAGAGTGGCTTTCGCTTGGCGGTTGCACCCAAAGTGGTAGGTATTACGACCCAATGAAAGTCAACTAATAACTGGTAATCTAATGAACTGAATAGGTGGGTAGTATCATAACATTAGTAAAGATAATTGTACCTCGTGCATAGGTGAGTGCTAGTACAAGGCTCATAATGTGGTGAGAAGGCCTGGAATGGAAAACCAACCACCTTGTCTTCACAAAAGGCTGGTAGGGTCCGCATAAGATTTAGTTGGAGCTGGAGGTCAAGAAAGGTTACCAGGACAGTGAGCCGGGACCTATGGAGGTTGTACCATGGTATCCATCTTAAGCTATGCGATGACACTCTCTCATTTGGTTCACTTGTGTTTTGTGATGTCAGTTCACTTGTGTTTGTGAAGTTGAGTCTCCTGGATTCTTGTGGAGTCTTTTGTGTTGTCATGGAGTTGTATTGTTTTGTCGACCATGTCATGCTTATGCTTGTTTGAGGGTCCTCAGCTATCTCCTAGCATGGTAGGGTGATTCCATTTGGGAATTACATGGTCGGGTGGTAGTTCCACTTCCCATTGGATGTTCGTATTTGTACCTTCATGCAAGGATTGGCTTCGCAGGTGTTCTTGTTGTTCGTGGCTCATGCTTCATCTCATGTGTTGAAGATTATTGGTATTTGTAGACCTATGTGGTCATTGTATCATTGTAATATTGATCTTATGTAACCTTGTAATTGGATGAGATCTATCCCTTATGTTTATTGAGAAGCTATGTATTGGAAGAGCAATGTAATCCTATGTTTGGATGTTTTTATCAGTTTCCTTGATGATGTTAGTAAATGCTTATTGAAGTGGAAATTATGTTTTATCCTTTCAATCTTTCTATGATGAATCTTTATTTTCTTATGGCTTCTTGTGATCATTGAGTTAATGATGCATATGTGGATTTATGATTTTGTGGAATTTATTCTTGAAGTTAATTCTTCATTGGTAATCCTTAAGGAATTCTGGTGTAAGTCTTCTTCTTGTGTCATCGTGCATGTTGTGTAAATGCACTTATGATGTTTATACTTTAAAAAAAAAATTGTTTCACCCTTGTTGTGGGTTTTCCTTCGGGGTTCCTGGCGGGGCATTACATTTGGTATCAGAGCCCATGTTTCAACATTGGGTACTCTGGGTTTGTAGTGAGCCCACTTGCCTTGACCTTTTTGTGTAGGTCTTGTGGTGTGACTTCCTTGTGTCTTTCTTTGCCTTTGATTTGAACTTTGTTCTCTTGTGCAGTGTTAGGTCATGGCTAGGAAAGCCAAGGGAGGTGGTCGTGTTGGTGGTCGCACAAGAGGCAAAGGAGGAGGAAGGGGTCGAGGTTTCAACTACCACAGTCCTTTGCCACCACCCACTCATGCGAGTGTGGATAGAGATCAATCAGTTCATCGGGAGGAACCGCATTCAGTAGAGCAGGTTCCCGAAAGGGAGGAGCTGCGTCAGATGTTTCATGAGGTGCTAGCTAGACTAGGCCCCAAACCCAGGGTGGATCAACCCATCCATGGCCGGGTAGAGGAGTCACTTCAGCGGATTCCAGAGAGAGAGAGAGAGATCTCCTAAAAGGAGAGAGGTCCCAATGGACCCAGATCTAGCTATCTTAGGGCACATGAGGGACTTGATGAGGTCCAATCCTCCTTCTTTGATGGAAAAGGTATCGATCTTGAGGCAAAGACCTAGCTTATCAATTTAGATTGGTGTATTGCTATGTATCCTTACAGTAGCAACACCAAGGCGAGGTGCATGATCATGTGTCTTGAGAGATTCACATATATCTGGTGGAGATTAGAGGAGGAGAGGATCGGTGTGAGCATTAACACCTCATCTTGGGAGATCTTTTTGGAGAGGTTCAGGGCACGATTCCTCTCACCCCAGTGGAGGTAGTCACGAGTAGATGAGTTCTATGCTCTGTACCAGTTTGGGTTGTCAGTGAATCAGTTTGAGCACAAGTTCTATGAGCTCAAACAATATGCTGAGATCGACAATGATGAGGCTATGCTTGTGCAACAATTCTTGAGGGGTCTTAATGACCACATTAGTGGAGGAGTGAGAGTTTTTGAGCCTACTTCAATAGAGGTAGCCGTGGCGAAAGCCAGGTTGGTAGAGCAGAACCTTAGTCATGCTCATGGCGGCCAGTTTGGAGTTCAGATTGAGAGTGATCCTTTCATTGGGTCTAGAAGTAGAGGGAATCAGTCCCAAACTGCTGCACCTTTTAGGGGTCCTCAGGCACCCGCCAAGGGTGGACAACAATAGCAGCAGCATCCCCCGAGACCGAAGCAGTCTCAGGGCCAGCAGGGTGGCATCTCTCAGTCTCGGAAGAGCAGGAGATGGCCGAGGGGTAGGCAAACCTTTCCAGGGCAGTCTTCTCAGGGAGCATCTTAGGCCCCTAGTGGGGAGAGCTTTCAGCAGTCTAGTGGACCATCTGGAAGTAGAGGACTTGGCAGTGGAGCTTGCTTCAGTTGTGGTCAGTTTGGCTACAAGGCCTCTCTATGTCCTCAACGTTTGCATCAATCGGTCAGTCAGAGGCCAGCCACATCAAAGCCGATAGTGGGGGATGCAGGTAGATCCCATAGAGTTTTTACAGTGGTGGATGACCGTCAGGCTAAGCATCAAAGTACTGTGATTAAGACCACAGGTGTGTTGCGTGGTACCCCTATCTCTATAATTTTTGATTCCAGTGCTTCAGATTCTTTTGTTTCTTCATCCATTGTGGAGCAGTGCGGGCTCGTGTCTGCTAAGCAGGCAGATAGGTGGCAAGTAGAGTTGGCTACCGGCGTGTGAGTGTTTGTCAATGCCTTCGTTCCCAGTTGTGAGTTGGACCTAGGACCCTTTGTCACTTCAGTTGACCTTCGAGTCATTCCTTTGGGGTCCTATGGAGTTGTATTAGGGATGGATTGGTTATCATCTCACAGCGCTCATGTATATTGTCGTCAGAAGACAGTAGAGTGAGTAGATGACCATGGCAGGAGAGTGGGGATCGTTGGAGTTCAGCGATTGATATCCTTACGTATGATTTCCGCTATGCAACTTAGGCGGTGCATGCGTCAAGGGTGTCATCTTTTTATAGTTGCTCTTGAGGATGTGGATGCGGGAGAGAGTCAAGAAATCACTCTTGATGGTCACCCTATTCTTCGAGAGTATGCGAATGTGTTTCTTTTGATATTCCCGGTATGCCTCCAAAATGAGACATAGATTTTTGCATTGACTTGGTTCCTGTCGCGGAACCTATTTCGAGAGCACCATATGGGATGACTACTCAGGAGTTGAGTGAGTTGAAGTTGCAAGTTGAGGAGTTGTTGGCCAAGGGATTCATTTGTCCTCATGTTTCTCCTTGGGGTGCACCGATTATCTTCGTCAAGAAGAACGATGGTTCTCTTCGATTATGCATTGATTATCGACAGTTGAATAAGTTAACCATTCGGAACTGATATCCATTGCCTCAGATTGATGACCTCTTTGATTAGGTGAAGGGAGCCAAGGTGTTCTCTAAGATAGACCTAAAGTCTGGGTATCATCAGTTGCACATTCATGATGCATACATTCATAAGACGACGTTTCATACTCGTTATGGTCACTATGAGTTCACAATGGTGCCATTTGGGTTGATGAACACGCCTTCAGTGTTCATGAGTCTTATGAATGGGGTTTTTCGCACCTACCTTGACCACTTTGTTCTTGTGTTCTTGGATGACATATTGATTTATTCTAGATCCATGGAAGAGAATGAGGGTCACTTGTGTCAGGTATTGCAGTGCTTGAGGGAGAATATACTTAGGTGGTGCATGTGTCAAGGGTGTCAGCTTTTTACAGTTGCTCTTGAGGATGTGGATGCAGGAGAGAGTCGAGAATTCACTCTTGATGGTCACCCTATTCTTCAAGAGTATGTGAATGTGTTTCCTTTGGATATTCCCGATATGCCTCCAAAACAAGACATAGATTTTTGCATTGACTTAGTTCCTGTCGCAGAACCTATTTCAAGAGCACCATATTGGATGACTACTCAGGAGTTGAGTGAGTTGAAGTTGCAAGTTGAGGAGTTGTCGACCAAGGGATTCATTTGTCCTAGTGTTTCTCCTTGGGGTGCGCCGATTATCTTCATCAAGAAGAAGGATTGTTCTCTTCGATTATGCATTGATTATCGACAGTTGAATAAGGTAACCATCTGGAACCGATATCCATTGCCTTAGATTGATGACCTCTTTGATCAGGTGAAGGGAGACAAGGTGTTCTCTAAGATAGACCTGAAGTCTGGGTATCGTCAGTTGCGCATTCATGATGCAGACATTCATAAGACGACATTTCGTACTTGTTATGGTCATTATGAGTTCACAGTGGTGCCATTTGGGTTGATGAATGCGCCTTCAGTGTTCATGAGTCTTATGAATGGGGTTTTTCGCACCTACCTTGACCACTTTGTTCTTGTGTTCTTGGATGACATATTGATTTATTCTAGATCCATGGAAGAGCATGATGGCCACTTGCGTCAGGTATTGCAGTGCTTGAGGGAGAATCAACTTTTTGCAAATTTGGCGAAGTGTGATTTCTTCCAATCAGGGGTGAGCTATCTTGGTCATATAATTTCAGGAGAAAGTGTATCCATGTATCCTTCTAAGATCCAAGCCATTTTTGATTGGCCAGCGCCAACTAATGTTTCTGAAGTTTGAAGTTTCATGGGTTTGGCTAGATATTACTGTCACTTTGTTCAGAGCTTTTCTTAGATAGGCCATCTGATTTCTTCTCTTTAGAGGAAAGGGAAGAAGTTTGTTTGGTCAGAGCAGTGCGAATTGGCTTTTCGTACCTTGAAGGAACTCCTTGTTACTGCTCCAATTTTGGCAATTCCTGACCCATCCACAGATTTCATGGTATGCATAGATGCCTCTTTCAAAGGTATAGGTGCAATGCTTATGCACGATGGACGTGTGGTTACCTATGAGTCTCGCAAACTCAAGGATCACGAGTTGAACTATCCAGTTCATGACTTGGAGTTGGCAGCTATAGTGCATGCGTTGGTTCCTTGGAGACATTTCTTGTTGGGGCGTCGGTGAGCTGCATAGTGATCACCGTAAGTTTGCATTATATTTTCACGTAGCCAAACTTGAATGCTCGACAATGAAGATGGATGGAATTCCTCCGCGAGTATGAATTTGAGGTTCGTTATATTCTGGGGAAAGAGAATATAGTGGTAGATGCTTTGAGCCACAGGCAACATGAGGTTGTAGCATTGGCCCTTGGTGTGGACTTGAGTGAGAGAATTCTTGGAGTTCTTCCTCAGGATACCTGGTATCAAGATGTTAAAGCCATGGCAGAGTCTAGAAGACCATTGGAGGGTAGTTATTCTGGATATACTCTTTAGTTAGATGGTCTTCTTAGACATCTTGGATGGATCTATGTACCTCCTTTGGAGGGTCTTCGCATTTTGATCTTGACTGAGGCCCATCGTGCACCTTATTCAACACACCCTGGTGTCAAGAAGATGCACGCAGATCTTAGACAAATTTATCATTGGGTTGGTATGAAATGTGACATTTCTGATTTTGTGTCCAAGTGGTTGGAATGTCAGTGGGTGAAGGCAGAGCATCAGCACCCTGAAAGGCTTTTACAACCAAATTTGATACCGGATTGGAAATGGGATATCATTTCCATGGATTTCATAGTAGGGCTGCCTATTTCTTCGCGACATCATGATGCCATCATGGTCATTGTTGATAGATTGACCAAAGTTGCTCATTTTGTTCCTATTCGATCTTCTTACACTACAGCGGTGGTGGCACAAGTCTTCTTGGAAGACGTGGTGAGGTTGCATGGGATCCCAAGGTGAATCATTTTTGATAGAGACCCTGTCTTTACATCGGCTTTATGGACCTCACTTCAACATTCTTTGGGGACCCAGTTGAACTTCAGTTCAGCTTATCACCTAGAGACCGATGGTCAGACTGAGCATGTGAATCAGGTCTTGGAGGACATGCTTCTCATGTATGTTATGGATCAATAGTTGCGTTGGGAGGAATATCTTTTCCTTGTGGAGTTCGCTTATAATAATGAATATCACATCTCTATAGGCATGTCGCCCTTCTAGGAATTGTATGGTCATCCTTGCCATACTCCTTTGAGTTGGGATCGGTTGGAGGATAGGGTGTGTTTAGGCCCGGATTTTCTTTGTGAGATGGGGCAGCAGGTTGAGCAGATTCATGGGCATTTGGTTGTTGCCTAGTATAGGCAGAAGAAGTATGCCAATGCTCATAGAGTCGATTGCTAGTTTTCGTTGGCGACCGTGTGTTCTTGAGAGTGCGTCCACGGAAGAGTCCAATACATTATGGAAAGGGTTCTAAGTTGGTGCCTCATTTTGTAGGCCCTTTTGAGATCCTTGAGAGGATAGGACCTGTTGCCTACCGTCTTGTCTTGTCGCCGAGTCTATCCCACATCCATGATGTCTTTCATGTTTCTATTCTCCATCCTTATCATTGTGATGTGACCCATGTTCTTGATTGGAACGCTTTGCAGGTTGAGAACGAGCAGCTTTCCATGGAGCTCGTGCACATCCTTCAGCATCGAGATTTGACCCTCAGGGGTTGTACCATTGAGCAGGTAAGGGTGCTATGGGACCCCAGTGATGAGTCCTCTGCGACTTGGGAAGATGCAGCCAAGATGAGAGAGATTTATTCTTATCTATTTTAGGCTTCCAGGAGTAAGCCTAGGCTTGTGGGGGAGGATGTAGTACCCCTCCTCAATCAACCTCTTTTGTATGTTTTGAGTTACTTCAGTGACTGTTTTGTGGAACATTATTGTATTTTTATTCGGATATTATGCGATGTTATTTCATACTTTATCTGGATTTATGGTGTATGATTTTATGCAGTATTTCAGTTCTTATGAGTAATGTTATTTTTTATGGATCATTATCATGGACTGACACTTTTCCCTTATATTGTGATGCGTTATTTATATGTTGCGTGTTTGCAAGTGTATTGGGATGCAAGGGGATGATTTTCCTTCACTCACTCCAGTTGGACAGGGAACACCACGATTCTCCTTCATCGGTGTGTTTACTGTGTTTGTATCTATATTGTCTATATGCATGTGTGGTTCTTTGGTGCAGGACATTGCAGGTACAAGTACCAGGTAGGTATGGGGTATCGACTCCACCTGGTTTAATAGGTTTGAGCATGCCTTATATATATATCCGATGGGAGTGGAGGAGATAGTTGTTGTACCCTAGCTTGACCGTAGTTACACTCGTGTGAGTGTTGTCAGTCGGTTGTGTTTCCCCGTCTGGCTGTTATGCGTGTCATGGTACCTTGGTTTGGTCATTTGAGAGTCATCATTTGATCTGTCTTGGTTTTGCATGTTTTCATTTATTTAAATGGTTATTTAATTTAAATGGATGATGCTATCTTGTGTTGGCGTAATCATTTAATTATTATGCTCTATGATTATTGATTTATTAAATTGATGATTTGCTAGATTAAATGGTTAAATGGCTTAATTTATTGTGTAAAGTTGCATTGATATTTTTGTGAAATAAATAAATTGCCTAGCCATTTAAAAAGGTTAAATACTTATGTTGAAGGAAGTATTTATGGAAAAAGAAATAAATAAAAGCTTCCCTTTTTATTTTTCCATTTTGGCTTTTTTAATTTAATCATTGGAAAGAATTATTATTTTTGGGGAAAGAAATAAATCTGATTGCTTTTTAGTTTTAAAATATTTAAATTTGATTGGATGAGAACTTTAACCTAGAAGCTGGGGTTAAAAGATAGTTTTGGGCATCCATTATGGGCATTGACGGCAGGAGAAGAAGAATATTTTGGAGAGAAAATTCTGGAAAACTTTCTGGAGGAGCTGGAGATTCGACCTGGTTGCAAGACTGGATTTGCTTCATCTCTTTTCTTGCTAATTGCTTCAAGGTTGGAGGTTTCCTTCTTGTTTTGAATTTGTTTTTTTGAAATTTTCAGTTTGCTTCCTGTGTGTGGAAATTTATGTAATCTACCTGTAGATTATTCTTGGAATGTTGAAATGGGAGAAAGATTGCCTGATATAGTTGATTTTGTGATGCTATTAGCATATGGTTGCATTTAGGAAAGGAATTGTTCATTTCTTCTTGCTATGTGTTATTTGTTCATAGCAAACAATTTCTTGATTTACCTCTTCTTTTCAAAGAAAGAATTTTAGTTTGGGTTTGTTGGGTGCATCCTTGTTTCTATACTATCAAGAATTGGCTAGCTATTCTTTCCAGTGTGTTTATTTCACCATCTACCTTGCTGGTAAACTCCACCTTGAAATTTTGGAAATTGGCACTGTATGTGTGTGCCGTGAAATTATTTTGGAAATGGAATGTCCCTTGTGGTTATTAATTTTGTGTCTTTTTGGTTTTAGAATGCTTGGAGGCATGTTTCTTGTGTCTCTCTTGTGGACTTTACCTCTCTTGTGATGGGCTTGCCTCATCACGTGGGTCGGTAGTGTCTGCTACTCGTAGGTAGCAGAACTACCAGTTGACAGTACCTCTACCGGTTGGTAGTGGGCACTACCGGTCGGCAGTATCGCTACCGGTTGGTAGTGGGCACTACCGGTCAACAGTACCGCTACTGGTTGGTAGTAGTGCTACCAGTTGGTAGCGGCAGTTCTACCGGTTGGTAGCAGTAGCCACCGGCCAGTAGGGTTGTTACTAGTGGTAGCAGTACTACCAGTAGGTAGTGTCTGTTGCCCCCAACAATAGCACAATCGCGGGTTGGTTTGACCCCCGCTTAGCTTTGAGCCCTCACCAATCTCCAAACCGGTTAGTGCTAAGAACTTAAATTTTATAAATGGAATGTTTAAAGTGGTAATGCGTGATGTAATGTAATTTTCATGTGATTTTTATTATGTGGTTAATAAATTTATCAATGAAAATTAAGGCATGAATTAGAGATTCAAATTGCTAGTTTTGGATATATTCTGAAATTGATTTAAATGCCTGTTGGAATTCATGTTATAACCGGTTGAATGTATAATGTGGATTTCATTTCTGATGGAATATTGATTTGGGAATCGAATAATGTGACTGTTGTAGAGTGTTTTATTTCATTTTTTTCAATCAATGATGTTGCAAGTGCTTATGATGTTGATATTCTCAAAGATTGTTTGAGTGTGGATTTGATGTATTTAGCTATCCTTGCAAGTGTTTATTGTGATATTTTGGTCTGTGGTTCAGTCATCCTGTGGTGGTGTAATTGGTACCTTTGACCAAGAGATATATGTTGGCTCCGTTGTCTTAACCATGTAGTGTCTTTGCCTTATGGTTAGTCAAGAGTTAGTATGTCCTTGTTTGACCACTTGTTTCTGATAGTGGTGTTATGGTTGTCTGCTTCGCCATAGGGTCCTCAGGGAGTGACCATGCTTGTGTAGTGTCCTTTGAGAGAGTGGCTTTTGCTTGGGGGTTGCACCCAAAGTGATAGGTATTATGACCCAGTGAAAGTCAGATAATAACTGGTAATCTAATGAATTGATTAGGTGGCTAGTATCATAACATTAATAAAGATAATTGCACCTCGTGCATAGGTGAGTGCTATTACAAGGCTCATAATGTGGTGAGAAGGCCTGGAATGGAAAACCAACCACCTTATCTTCACGAAAGGCCGATAGGGTCCGCATAAGACTTAGTTGGAGCCAGAGGTCGGGAAAGGTTACTAGGACAGTGAGCCGAGACCTATGGAGGTTGTACCATGGTATCCATCTTAAGCTATGCGATGACACTCTCTCATTTGGTTCACTTGTGTTTTGTGATGTCAGTTCACTTGTGTTTGTGAAGTTGAGTCACCTCTATTCTTGTGGAGTCTTTTGTGTTGTCATGGAGTCGTATTGTTTTGTTGACCATGTCATGCTTATGCTTGTTTGAGGGTCCTCGATTAGCTATCTCCTAGCACAATGGGGTGATTCCATTTGGGAATTACATGGTCGAGTGGTAGTGCCACTTCCCATCGGATGTTTGGATTTGTACCTTCATGCGAGGATTGGCTTCGTAGGTGTTCCTGTTGTTCATGGCTCATGCTTCATCTCATGTTTTGAAGATTATTGGTATTTGTAGACCTATGTGGTCATTGTATCATTGTAATATTGATCTTATGTAACCTTGTAATTGGAAGAGATCTATCCCTTATGTTTATTGAGAAGCTATGTATTAGAAGAGCAATGTAATCCTATGTTTGGATGATTTTATCAATTTCCTTGTTGATGTTAGTAAATGCTTATTGAAGTGGAAATTATGTTGTATCCTTTCAATCTTTCTCTGATGAATCTTTATTTGCTTATGGCTTCTTGTGATCATCGAGTTAATGATGCATATGTGGACTTATGATTTTGTGGAATTTATTCTTGAAGTTATTTCTTCATTGGTAACCCTTAAGGAATTATGGTGTAAGTCTTCCGCTTGTGTTATTGTGCATGTTGTGTAAATGCACTTATGATATTTATACTTAAAAAAAAAAATTGTTTCACCCTTGTTGTGGGTTTTCCTTCGAGGTTCTTGGCGGGGCATTACAAAATTGGTACTTCACTATGATCTTGTTTATTGCTCTGGAATCAATACACAACCTCCATTCTCCATTCTTTTTAGGTGCTAACACAACTGGTGCTGCACAAGGGCTCAAAATTTCTCTGATCAAGCCTTTCTTCAACAATTCCTACAATTGTCTGTTCAACTCCTCATTCTTTGTTGGTGTCATCAGGTGTGCAACTTTGTTAGACAAACTAGCTCCACGAATCAAGTTCATGCAATAAATGATACTCCTCACAGATGGTAATCCATCAAGCACATTATCTGAAATGGTGTCTTCATACTTTGTCAACAACTCTTTTATCTCCTTCGGTTGATCCTCGTGTTTTGGGTTCTCAGTCTTCTTAGGGACTAAGACAAAGCACACATTCTCATGTCTCATCCCATCTAGGAATTTCCTTTCATCCACCAAACAGATTCTAGCATTTGTATAGAATTCACTCTTCAAGGGTTCCTCCAAGGGTAACAAGGTTTGCTTCATCCCGTTTGCTACAATTGTGTATATGTTCTTCCTTCCATCATGTATTGCCTACCTATCAAACTACCAAGGTCTACCCAACAAAAGGTGACAAATATCCATAGGCATAATATCACACAAAACTTCATCATGATAATTTCCAATTTTCAATTTCACCAAGCATTGCCCACTCACTAACAACTTATGATCATCCTGAATCAAATCTATTTGGTAAGGCTTAGGGTGTTTCAATCTTTACAACTTCAATTTACTCACCATTTCTTCTGAAACAAGATCATCTGAACTACCACTATCAATGACTACTTTACAAAACTTGCCAGATACCTTACATCTTGTCTTGAACAAATTGCTCCTCTACAAGGGCTCTTCATCTTCTTCGATATGACACAAAGCTCTCCTCATCATTAATAGTTCTCCATCTTCCAGTTTATTAGTTGATCCGGTGGGGCTTTCTTCTACCAATGTTGTTCTCCCTGTGTTCTTTGTCTTCTTACATTCAAAAGCACGATGTCCTTCTCCTCCACACTTAAAGCAAGTTCCTCTAAACACTCTCTTATCTTGTCTTCTATCATCTTTTCCAAAACCTTCATTCTGGTAACTATTAGGTTCTCTTCTTCGATAGAAATTTCTATCATCCTTCTGATAGGAACTACCATCTTTTCTTACTTCTTTGTCCTTGTTCTGATCTGTACAGGTTCTTCTTCCTCCGAAATATCCTCTTCCTTGAAATATTCCTCTAGAAAACCTTCCTCCTCTACCTCTTTGCCTATGCTCGTGTCTTTTGTTCAACTTCTCTTCTACTTTCAAGGCATATTGGTAAGCTTCTTCAATAATCTGCAACTTGATCAAATTGAGTTCATCTTGTATAGACATCCGCAATCCGTTTAAATATCTCACAACTTGTTCAACCTCATCATCAAAATGTTTGGATCTGATATTTGACTTGTAGAATGCTTTTGTATACTCCTTAACACTTGATTCTTTTTGCTTCAAGTTTTGCAACTTCCAGAATAGATTTACTTTGTAATCAACGGGCATAAACTTCAATTTTAACTTAGGAACCATCCTATCCCATGATTTGATCTTCTCTATACCTGTTCTCTGTCTATCAACTCACAAATGGTCCCACCAAAGAGATGCATGACCTTTCAATCAGGTATAGGCATATTTCACCTTTCTTTCTTCTGCAGTGGTCTCAAAATCCAAATACTTCTCCATCTCTGAGATCCAATCTATTAATTCATCTGAATCCAATTAACCATCATACTCGGGTGGGGTAAAACGCGGTTTAGTGTTTTCCCTACTCAAAACCCTCAAGAACCTCTCTTCATCTAGATCGATTGCCAATGGGTTTGCTACTTGTTCTGCTGGTGCTTCTTCTTCTTCATCTTCCCTCACATCTTCAATATGTAGACCTCTTCTTTGGGTTGTCTCCATGACTTCTAACCAGGCTGCAATTCCTCTCAACATTTCTATCACAATAGGGTCTGCATTCCCACATGCTCCACCATTCTTATTTCCTCTTCACACCATCTTCACGCCAATCCTCTGTAGCTGTAGGTTGGATTCACAATCTGCCACCCCACAAAAAGAATATTCAAGACAACGCAATCTCCAGAATGAAATGTCGCTCTGATACCACTTGGTGCAGTCACCAGTTAGGAGGGACCTCAAAGAGATTAATCCAGACGAGGCAACAAGGGTAAACACAACGAAAACAAGAGGATATTATGGAGGCAATGCAAAACTAATTGAATTAGATCATGAAAACTGATTACAAATAACCGGTAACATCCGGGATACAAGATTTGGCTCACTGGCTTGCTACATACATGCTCAATTACAAAATCAGTCAACTCTAGACCTCTAAATATTAAGATGTGTCTTCTATGTTCTCTCCGATTTAATTATGATGCTAAGTTACATTGATTTATATGGTTTAGGGAGATTCGGTCAGCCCAAGAGGGATCAAATGTCGAAGAACAAGATCAAACATGTAAAACACTAGGTCAGCCTCTGCCAAAGAGAATCCTCCAAAATATCTAAGGGAAGAAGTGCGGATTAGAGGGAAGGTCGGCCACACCCCAAGGAACATTGGAATCAATGAACTGAAGCTCTGCAAGCTACAGAAAGGTTCTACAAGAATCACCAATAGCAAATAGGTCCAAACGGTTCCAGTGTTCTAAGCCAGAAAACTGTCTCAGAATCCAAAAGCGGTAACTTGCTGGAAAATGATCCAAATGTCCTGCAGTTTAGGATTAAGGAAGATGATCACGTCCACAAGCAAAATCCAGCTACACAAGATTCAGTGAGCAAATGGAAGAAAATGCAGAAAGTGTGAAATAGAAAACAAACTGAAAAGAAATGTTTTTGGTTGATGCAAGATTGCCAAGAACTGGGGATTCTCCTGCATCACATCCCCAACTCTGACTTATCCTGAAAGAGGCGTCTATTTCTCTCTTTCCAAATTTACCATACTACAATTGAAGGTGAGACAATCCAGATGCTAGAGTAAACCCATTTCCTTTTCTCAATGAGCCAGCTCTTAAATAAGTCAATCACCCTCTCCGAAAGAGGAATCTCTCATCCAACTTTGAACAACAAGAACTTCCACACACACTTTGCCATCTTGCAATTCAGAAGCAAATGGTCCAAAGATTCATCATCCGCTCTATGCATAATACATTAAAAAGGACCATTAAATCCCAACTTGCTAAGCCTATCCCCCATCAAAATTATCTTCTTCAAAACTAGCCAAGTAGACACACCAACCTTCGATAAACATGGGGAGCTCCAACATAGTTTTGTCGAACACTCCTCATTAATCATTGAATTTTCAATGATCCTATATCCTAGTTTGACTGAATACAACTGTGACTTTTCCCCACACCATTGATGATATCTTCCTTAGGAGAGAGGTACAGTCTATACTCACTTAGAATATCTTCAAAGGTAGCCTACTGAGAATAGGATAAAGGGAGTGCACTCACATCCTTCCATGTCCATTCCTCCACACCATTCCTTTAGATATTGAACATATAATCACTTACCTTCGATCCCTAGTTATGTTCTTCCACTAGCCTAATGTTCTCCACATCCGGCCTCATAGCTAGAGGTGGTCTTCCATCCCACGAATCAGTCCAAAAATTATCTTTCTCCCCATTTCCCAACTATCAAGTTATATGCTTCGTAATAAATTTCCTGCATGAGGCAAGAAAATTCCAAATAGCCAACGCAGGAGATCTCGCATGGTAAAAAAAATTTCCCTAGAAAGGGAATCCAGGTATTTGTGCTTCAGAATTTGGACCCATTTTTGGTCAGGTTTCAAATACATATGCCATATGAGTTTTGCACCCATCACTTCATTCAGAGAACTCTAGTTCCTCAACCCTGCACCACCTCACCCCTTAAGCTGGCAGACTGTATCCCATGCCACCAATGGAATCTTGTCTTGCTCACTCTTACCATTCCAAATATTTTTTTGCATATATTGATTAATGCTTTTAACAACCTTCTTAGGGATTTTTAGACATGTCATAGAATAAATTAGAATGACATATAAGACCAACTTCAACAACAATAACCTTCCTGCTGAAGTGAGTTATTTTCTCTTCCACCCCTCCACTTTACTAATATTGTTGGCAATTAACACTCATCTGGTAAGGTTCATGGAATTATGGGTTGTCATTGATGGCAACTCATCATCTCAGGGTAAATGGTTTCATGGTTTGGTTAACCGACATACATTGCACTTAACCGGTATTGGTATTCACATTGCTTTACACCAGCACCAGCACCAGCACCGACACCGATATTCACTTCATATGCAGCTAAGTCCTGATCTCGATAACATGTCCAGATCCCGATAACGTGTATATTGAACCCGGTAATGGATAGGACCCGGCTAAGGAAATATTTTGGTCCTGATTATGTCTTCATGGATTTTGGTGGTAACGTGTAATGGCCGACATGGTCATTGGATTTATGTTTGATTTTCATTATGTTTCGACAGCCAACTTGTTTATATTTCTTGTTGAAGCCGACATGGTTAAGTTAGATGGATATTTAAGAAGATCACCTCAATGATATATCAGATATATGTCAGATGGTATGCGAGTTTTTGGTTGTGAACATTTAAGTGAGTTTTGGTATGCGATTGGTAGCGATTGTGTGCAATTTCACGTGCACAACTTAATCGGTAGCAGAATAGAGTATCAGACAACCGGTATACAGAGAAGGATATTAGAGCATCCACCGAAACTTATCTAGCATGGTCAGATGCTATTTATAAGTTCATTTTCATTCGTAAAAACTTGTAAGTGTTTTGTAAGTCAGTGAAACTTCCTATGTTTTGTGTTTGAGCAGTGAGCTCTATGCAGTTTGCCTTTCTACATGTACAAACCCTCTTATGTAATATTTGTATACCTTGATCAAGTATATAGATATTGTGGGTATCACCCCCACTGTGGTTTTTTCCTTTGTAGATTTTTCCATATATAAATCTTGGTGTTATGGAGTTGTCTTTCATTGTGTTATTATGTGTATGTATTCTAATTTTATTTATTGTTAACTAGTTAATAAGGAATAAGTTCAAAACTAACATTATCGGTAGAACACTGATTCACCCCCCCTCTCAGTGTTCTTGGATTCCAACAAATACAACTATCAACTTGTGCCATAAACCCACCCTACTTGGGCCTTCAAAAAGAGGGGTGCCTAAGAACCTTCCAAGAAGACTCCCCGACTTGACTCCCAAGATCCTGGCAATATCTCCATGTCTCCCCAAAGCTGTATTAAAGAAGTACACATCAGACTTGGCCTAGTTAACCTACTGACCTAAAGTATCAAAAAAAGAATCTATAGATCTCTTGATGATACAGGCTTCTCTCAAAGAGGCTTCCCTAAAGAGAATTGTGTCATCAACAAATTACTGATGTGAAATTGATTCAAACCTAGCAACAATGTTGATCCCTCATCATTCACAAGGATGCAGACCCATGGGCCTTCAATACATGCTGTCACCCAGTTCAACGAATGCTCGGTTAAGCCAAATCTCTGCAAAAATTGAAGCAAGAAAGTGCAATCCACCATATTGTATGCTTTCCTGATATCCAATTTGATTAGCATATGATCAACCTTTTCTTTCCTTACCATATGAATAAATTCATGCACAATGATGATACCTTCAACTATATATCTCCTAGGAACAAACCCACTTTGTTCTTCTGAGATGATAAGCTTCAGAAGGGGTTTCATGTGGTTTATGATAACTTTGGCAATCACTTTATACAAAGTATTACAAAGTGAAATCAATCTAAAATCAACAAAAGATTTAGAATTCTCCACTTTGGGGATAAGGGCAATAAAAGTGCAATTCAATTCCTTAGCTACTCGAGAACTTTCCCTTGGCTCCTCCACTACAACCCACACCTCAGAACCAACAATCTCCCAAAAATCTTGATAAAAAAATAAAGGTATCCATCAGGTCTCGGGGCCTTATCTCCTTCCATCGAAAAAACAACTTGTCTCACTTCTTCCAATTGAATAGGTCTACACAACATCTGGTTCTGACTCTCCATAATAACCTTTGGGATACTCACAAGCAACCTATTTTGTTGAAGTACATTAAGGTTATCATTCTGCTTCAATAAATCACTAAAAAATTCCACGACTTGCATATTTATATCTTCCACTTTGTCGAGTATAAGATTATCCCTCCTGCTAATAGATGTAAACTTGTTCCAAGAATGCATAATCTTCATCGAATTATGAAAGAGCTTTGTGTTCCTATCACCATCTTTCAACCAACACTTCTAGGACTTTTGTTTCCAATAAACCTCTTCTCTACCTAGGATTTCATCATACTTAGTTTTCAAAATCTTCTCGTTATTGAAAGATTCATTCGTCATACCTTGATCCATTATGATCTTCTGAATCTCCTCAAGTTCAGACTCAATGGAAACCTTATTTATAAAGATGTTCCCAAATTTAAGTCTATTCCATTCCTTTAACTTCTCCTTAAGGAACTATAACTTCTTGAAAAACTTGAAAGCTTTTGTGCCATAAATATTCAGAGCCTCAACCCACTATTCTTCGATTAAGTCTCGAAAGCTACTATCCTACAACCACATTTTTTCAAACTTAAAAGGACACCTTACCAGAGCATATTCAAGCACCACTAGGAGCTCAACAGGAAAGTGGTCAGAGGCAGTCATTGGTTTAATGGTAGCCTAAAAAAGAAGCGATTTGTCATCCCAATTACCTCCCACAAAGAACCTATCTAGATTTTCTGGAATATGCTTCGCACCCATTCTTCTGTTAGACCACGTGAAAGATCCACTGTTAGTCTTTATCTCTCTTAGGCTATTTTCCAAGATAAAATTCTAAAAACCAACTTGTGAAGTTTTAACACCCCCTTTCTTGTCATCCATATCCAGGATTGCATTCAAATCCCCACCAAGAATCACCAATTCCTTAGATAAGTAATGCAAATTCATCGACAATTGTTGCCAAACCTCCGGCTATAATCTGGCTTTAGTAGGGCCATAAACATTTTATAGGAAAAAGTCACAATTTAAACTGAAAGAGTGAACTTTACATAGCTCCAATTCTTGAGAGCTAACAAGTTCCTCCACCTTTAGGGAGATCTAATTACACTGTATACCTGGACCTCCTGCCGCCCCAATTTCACTTGAGAAGATACCTTACCATGACCTCCAAAATTTCAATAAGATCTCCACCTCCTCTGAGCTCATTTTGGTTTCCTACAAACATACTAAATCAGGCTTCATTTGATCCAACCTATGCTTGATTAAACATCTTTTGTCAAGGGCATTGCATCCCCTGACATTCCAACTTATGAGTTTCATTTTCCTTCAGGAAGGGCACCTCCATTCCCTACTGAAAGTTTACTTTGCCCCTTAGCATTACCTGCCATAGCAATTTTGATCATGTTTGGCTTCCTACCACTTTTTTATTTCTCTCCTAAACAAGTTGTCACCACTTGTAAATTAGTTTGATTGATAGTTTGAATGCCTACAATGTCTTCATCATCCATCAACCCCCATTCATCCTCCTCCTCTTCCCATACCATCTCATCTGAGCTTAGATCTTCTGCGTTTCACTCCCCTTCATCCTTACTTGCCTGCCTACCTTGTTCTTCTTGAACTTTCTCACCCATGTTTTGTTCCTTTTCAGACCCCTTCCTACTAGCATCCAAAGCCTCCATGGCTTTCTCCACCTTATATAAGAGCCTCTTCCACTAGATGTACTACTTATATTTGACTTGTGTCCTGACCGACACTATTTAACCCAGGATAAATCTCTTGTTCTCGGTGTTCCCCATTGACCCTTTGATCTTGAGGTTGCCCCATTGATGCCAAAGCCCCCACACATATGTTCTTCCCTTGTTGATCCTTGTTCTCCACTTCCACAAACTTTGCCACAAAAACTTCCATTGTAGATTCCATTGTCTTACCTTTGGGACCGATCAGACATATCTCCTCCAAAATGACCATCCTTATTACACAGTTTACAATGTTTCATTTGATCTTCCATCTCCACCTGCAGAAACCAACACCCTACATTGGTGTTAATCTCAATATAGGATGGTAGAGGAAAATGAGGTTTCCAGCCAATACAAATTCATGCATACATGCTGAAATCCTATTTCTCAATAGCCTCATCTGATTTAATATAAAAACCCAATTTGTTGCCAATTGTCATGAAGATCTCTTCATTCCAATACTCTCTCGGTAGGTTATATAGGCGCAACCAGATTGGAACTTATTCTAAATGGGATTTCAAAGGGTTAAATTTAGGTTCCCATTCTCTAACATACAAACCTCTACCTCCCATACATAATGGTCCACTATTGAGAACTCAGTTCTTATTATTGCTATCCTCAGTTATTGCTAGGAAGAAACCATTGGGCATTGCCTTTAAATCAACTTTAAATGGCCAATTCTCCTCACACCAACTCTTGACACGACCAACCACGGGCCAATCCCCAATCCATTTCATAAAGAACCCTCTATCCCTTAGGAAAGTAACAAAATCATTCCAGCTTTTGTTATCTAGAAAGAACAAAATCTCTTGGGGTTCCAGTTGTTGCGATTTTACCTTGTTCGAAACCTCTACCCTTGGAATCTTCTTCGATCGCCACTCCTTTTCCCTCACACTCTGCCATTCAGTATTCATACCTGACTGGGTATTACTTTGGTTGTTGAAAGCCCCTGTCAGTTCCTCTCTAGATCTCCCAAAACCCTTGTTTCTCCAGTTATTTTCCCTCCTTGATGGCCCAACATGGAAGAAATTATTCTGATCCTCCCAAATCCATTTCAGTTTTGACCATGAACGAGAGGTGCGCTGAGTATATTACTTGGACTGAGCCTTCTATCAAAAATCGTTGAATTCCCTTGGTTGTAGACCTAGCCTTATTCTCGACGCCATCACTTTAGAATTGAATTAAAGATATGTAGTTCTAAAATATCTAAAATTAAAGATAATAGCTCTGTGCGTGTCCCAATTAAATTAAATAGCATAATTTTGAAGTTTAACAAAATCAATTAAAATTTTATTTTTAAGGCAATTTATATTAATTGAATAGTACAATGAATAACTAATTAATATGTACTCAATAAAAAATATTTTTTTTAAAGAAAAAAATGATTTCCTTTATAGAAAGTAATCTTCCAAATATCGACATTTTTGCCCAACCTCCATAATCATTTATTTTTTAGAACAAAGCCCAACACAGTTACATCTTCTTTACTTCGATGTGATGATATATACACATATGCATTCTTAAAATTGGAAAGATGAAATCACCTCATTCTTTTCCCCTTACCATTGCAGTTCCCTTCCATACAAAAAATGACCAATTGATGGGAAAAATCAAACATCTTGCTTGACAAAATATAGGATCTGCAATGAATAAAAGAAGAGAAATGTTACCATCATGGATGAAAATAATTTGAGTTCTTCAAGGTTAGGAAAAATGCCAAGGAGAGTTGGACAGGAGAAGCCAAATGATCTTTGATGATGTGCAACTTATCAGAGAATTTTATGAATTATTCAACAATGGATGTCCTTCAATTGATAGTGCTTCGAGCAATCCAAATTCCTTTAAAAACACACAAGAATTTATCTCAATCTTAGATAATATGTAGCAATCCCATACTTTGAGCTCAATCAAATTATAAGAATTTATTTATACTTTAGCTAGACTAGAATTATTGCCTATTTTGACTTGACACAATTGTGAACATTTAGCTATCAAGGATTCTACACAAGAACAACCTAATCAGATCAAACAATTGAGATTGGTGGCTTGGAATCTCTAATCTAAATTAACTCTACACTTTAAAGCACTAACTTCTAGAGAACCAGGGATATCTCTAGGCTTCCCATGAAAATCAAAGCCAACATTCTAATGGTAATGTTAGGCCTACTATTAAGTAAAATGTTCTACAATCCCAAGAGGAAAAAACATGCATTTGAATGATAAGTGGGATACTAGTTTTTCTCTCACTGCATCCAATGCCAAGGATGAATATTATTTATTTCCTCCATTCTTAACTTTGAATTCGACATCTCAAAAAAATCATATCTTTATCTATAAAACCAGTCCCTCCTACAAGATAGATTTAACCTATAAAAAGTTTAGACAACATATTGATTGACAATGTGCTATATATAAAAATTATTGAGATGATCAAATATTGAATTGAATTGCAAAAATAAATATTCAAATTTGCAAGATTTAAAGGAAAACATCCATATCACATTAAAATAGAAAATTTCTTGCAATAGTGGTTGCAATATTACATGGATGGGTGTGAATTTTAATCACATGGGGTTTTTATTGATGGACATTTTTTTTTGAATAAAAGGGTAAAAACTTTATTGAAACACAGAATCCAAAATTACAAAGAGACCCAGAGCCCCAAGGCCCCAGAAGAGGGCCACCAGACCAGCCCCCGATTAACCAGCTTCATAACCATCCATGTCCTCCGTAAATATCTTCTGCACCTCCTGACAGTAATCCCCGGAAAGATTCTCCCAACCTTCAACTTTCCAGTCCCTATCATATTCTGAGGCCCACTTGGCCAAACAATCAGCTGCTCTATTCCATTCCCGAGGTATGTGGACAAAAGACACTTGTTCCATTAAAGAGATCATTTGTAGAATCTGTTGAACCACCCTTGCCAATTGCCAATGAATCCCACTCACCCTCTGCTCATTCACTAAGTTAATCATGATCTGTGAGTCCGACTCACAAATCACCTTCCTTTGTCCCAACTCCCAAGCACGCTCAAGGGCATAGAGAAGTGCCAGTCCCTCCATAAGGTTGTTAGACTATCTCCCTTTATGCACCGAAAAGAGGAAAACCACCTCCCCCCTGCTATTCCTGCCAACACCGCCAATTCCAACTGGGCCTGGGTTACCCCTAGACGATCCATTAGTGTTAATCTTTATAAACTCATCCTAAGGGGGTATCCACCTCCCCCCCCTCTGCACCTTCTTCATGGCCCATCTACCTCTCTTGACACAAGCTGAGGCCGGAGACAACTCCTACAAACCCAGCCTACTCACAATGTTAGCCTCCTCTCTACCCAAAGGAAAATTCATCTCACATTTCGCTTCCACAGTCTCCCAGATCATTGCAATGATCCTATTCCAAACTTGCTGAACAAACAATCTGACCTCACAAAAAATCCTCCTATTCCTCTCGAGCCAAATCTGCCACAGAATGAAAAAGGGCCCAATAAACCAAATAGTTTGAAGGAAGGAGGATAGGATAGGAGGTCTACCCAAACTGCTCCAGAACTCCACCAGAGAATACGCATGGATACAAGGATGCTTCCAGACCCCCCACCAATAATGCAAAATAAGCAAAGAGAAGGGGCATCTGAAGAACAGGTGTGAGGAATCTTCCTTCCCATTACCACACAAAACACAGATAGAGGGCCCCATAAATCCATGCTTGCAGATATTGTCCCAAGTAAGACATCTATTCAAAGCCAAAGTCCAAACAAAGCAATTAAACTTCAGCCAAGACACTTTACTCCATACCCGCTTCCACCAGCTCACCTCTCTTCCCTCAAATCTTCGGTATAACAATTCCCGATATCCACTAGCCACCATTAACACTCCCTTAGGATTTGGAGACCAAGCCAGCCCATCCCTACCCTTAAGGGAGCTGCATCGTCTATTCACCAAAATGCCCTGCAGCTCAGCACATTCTTCCTCGGTCCCAACAACTGGCCACTCATCAAGAGTCTTCCACCTCTCCAAATCGAGCCGCCCACACCTATAGATAGCCTTGAAGTCACTCACCCTTGACCAACCAGCCTCCAAAAACCTTTGGCACAAGTTCCCAAGGTTAGGGAATTGATCAAGAATGGGGGGATATCCGTCCCAAGAGTCTTTCCAGAAAAGAACCGCTTAACCCCTCCTGCAAATCCAGAAGAGAAATAAAGGTCGCATTCAGTGCCCTAAGCATATGCTTGTTCCTCTGTGATTCCTAAACCACCTCCATCAAATCTAGCTTAATAATTTCCTAGAATTATTGAAAGAATTCAACTGGGAACCCATCCGGTCCTGGAGCTTTTCCTTTTCTCATCTAGAAGATAATCTTCTCAAGTTCTTCCAACAAAATAGGACCCAAAAGCTACTCATTCATCTCCCCCGAGACAAGAGAAGGAATGCAAGCGAGAACCTAGTTCTCCTCCCCTGTTTCCCCCTGGGGATCCTCCCTGAAGAGGGACCAGAAAAAATGAGACGCCTCCCTAGATATCTCTGGCGAGGATAAGCACTGCTCTCCTCTATCATTAACCAGAGCAGGGATGGAGTTTCCATGCCTTCTAGCTTTTACTGAGTTGAAGAAGAAAGTTGTGTTCTTGTCCCCCTCCTTCAGCCAGTCAATACGGGCTCTCTGCTTCCAGTAAATTTCTTCCCTAAGCTCCCATTCCTCTACCTCCTTGACCGCCCTATCTTCCTCAAGCAATTCCTTTGACAAACCTTGCTCTCTGATTATGCTGGTGATCCCATTCAGCACCATGTGAGCAGCTTTTTTGGCATGAAAGATGTTCCCAAAACCCTGTCAGTACCACCGTTTGAGCTGAAACTTAACAAATTGCACCTGTTTGGCAAAAGAGTACATGGCAGTGCCCAAGGTCGGCCTCCCTTTCCTCCACCACTTTGCTACAAGAGCCTGCAAAGAGGGATCTCGAAGCCACATAAGTTGGAATTTAAATGAAGGTGAGCGAGCAACCCTAGCCAGAGAAGATACCAGCTTGATGGGCCAGTGTTCTGACCCTCTCCAGTCAAGAATCTTTGAGCTGGTGGACCATCCCCCACCAATCCAAAACCTGGAGACTAGGAACCAATCCAACCTCTCTGCAATCCAATCCTCTCCCACCCTCCTATTGTTCCATGTGAAACAACCATTACCAGGCTTAATGTCAACAAGCTGCATCACGAAAATATTATCCTGAAACAGGAAGGAAGAAGGTTCCAACCTCATCACCCCCCCCCTTCTTCTCACTCAGCTCAAGGATGGCATTGAAGTCTCCTGCCATAATCCAAGGATGATAAGGGGCCAGCTTTCGCAAACCAGAAATATGAGACCATAAGTTTTGCTTACCCAAAAGATCAGTGGGGGCATAAATGTTAGAAAACAAAATGAATTCCCTAGTCTCAAGACTGGAGAACACCCCGGATAATGACAATCGGAGGCAACCCACCAGATAGGGTGAAACCTTAAGGGGTTCTAAATACAGGCCACCCCTCTAGAGGATCATGTTGCCCCAACACACTGACATTCTCCTCGATTTCACATCTTCGGCACCAGGCCCATCATACTCTCCACTGTAAGTTTAGTTTCTTGCAGAAAAATGACATCAGGCATGTGATTCCTAATCAAGTCCCGAACAGCTTTTGTCTAGGGCCGTTGTTCAAGCCCCTCACATTCCAAGAGATCACAATCATTTCAGAGGATTGGAAAAGTGAGTATCCAAAGTCTTTACCGACCTTGACTCAACCAAATTCTCCCCCATCAATTTAATCTTGTCCAAATCCTTCTTTCTTCCTACCTTTGAGCTCCTCTCTGAAGAATTTTTCTTAATATCCTTCTGATGTAAACCCAGATGGGCAACAGACTTATTGCTCTTAACCCCAGCCGGATCCAACTTCGACTCTATCATAGAGCCTTCCCCTTCCACCACAATCACCTCAGACCCAGGAGTGAGTCCCACATGAACCCCTACTTATTGATCCATCTCCATTTGTTGGCTTCCAACCCCTTGCAGAGTTTGGATAGGGACCTCAACCGTTCTTACCAGGGCCCCTCTTGACGCTCCTTGATCCAAAGGGGTTAGCCCCAGATTAACCTCCTGATGGCCCAAGTCATCAAGAGCATCAAATCTGTTGAAGGTGTCCTCCTCCTACCTCTCCTGCAATGACCTCTTTTGTCCACGGTTCCTGTTCTTTGTCCTAGCTGGGACAAAACCATCAGCACCCCCAGCCTCGACAGACATAGGAGCTTTCCCTTTTTCAGCCCTATCTTGGCTCGGTTCTGATGGCTGAGGTTGGCGCATCACTAGTTTATATCTAGGGCACTTACGCTATAAGTGACCATAGTTATGACACAACCAACAACAGAAAGGTAAAGTCTCATAATCTAACTGCTGAACCCAAGAGTAAGATCCTGCACACATATCTATAGCATCTGGCAAGGGTTTGCTAAGATCAATTTCAACACAGATACATGCAAAAGTCATTACCTTTCTCCCCAAGCTTTGCGTAGAGGATCCCACTGGCTTCCCAAGCAGAGCGGCAAGCATATGGAGCACATCTTCCTGACAACATTCCACAGGGAAGCATGGCAAACAAACTCACACAGGCACCCTATTCGGGAGCTCCTCCGAAGGGTTAAACCCCGCATGCCAAGGTTTGATAAACAACCCCACCTAGTTGTAAAAATATGGACCACCTTCGAAGACCCTATTCTGATCCTCCATGTAGTTGAAGGTAACCATGAAGTAGTTGTTTGCCAGCAGCATAATCTTCATTTCCCCTTGCAGGGCCCAAGTCCTTTGCGCCCAGTTTTCCAAGAACTGCAAAGAAACCCTCATTCCCAAAAATTTGCAATATAGCGAATGTTTAGAGAAATATTCGGCGTCCTCTGCTATCATCTCAGGAGGAATTATTAGCTTTGGCCTCTCACTGCATTTCTCCAAGCAACCATTAATCTTCGAAATGCGCGAACTCCCCACACTACCAGATCCCACGTCTAAGGAAAAGAGGTTATTGTTGAATGTCTTCATACCCTGTGGTGGGGGTTTTGATCCCACCGCAGCCTGAAAATCTAAGGCTGGTGTGTCCTTCAAACCATCCCCGCCAATACTCATCATGCACCACCAAAGGGCAAAGTCCAAAACCCCAAAGGGGCTCGAAAGAAAAAAAGAAAAAGAAAAAAAAGAACCCCCAAAAAACCCCACCCCTCCCTAACACTCTCGGGATGGACGTCCCCCTGTGGCCCCAACCCCACGACCACTCACTATTTGAATAGAATGATGGTTGCATCACTCAGCCTGCACCCACACACAGACCACCGACCTTCTCCCCACTGCCCTTCGTTGCTTCCCGCACCACCCAAACCCCCCCGGCACTGCAACCCCCTCACCGCTCTCCCTGGACCCCCCGCGAAAGCCCCCGATCACGAGCTAGGGCTTCGAAACCCTAGCTCGGCCCTCTGCACAGACCACCCACGTGACATCCTTTTTTCCCCTTGTTAGAAAGCACTAATCATATTCTTCTTTTATTGATGGACATTCTTCAATCCATTATGTGAGTATAATATGCCTCTTAGTGTAACTACAAGAAAAATAATTAATTAAATAACTAGCATACCTATATTTTATAAATAAAATACATGTAGAGGACGATGAGAGATATCATTTTTTTTAAATAGAATTCCTAAATATAAACAAATGACAAGATTTACTAGAGAGAAATTAGATTGGAGAACAATGGACGACATTGGGACTCCATGCGCAGGCTAGGGCTTGTGCCCTATATGCCTTTCGATTTAAGTTATGATACAAGTTTTTATTTTCTTTGTTCATGATAGAGAGTGGGGGTGAGTTGGAGTTGTTGTTGTGTGTGGTAGGGGTGGTGTGTGTTGGTACAAAGGTTGCAGGGGGTGTGTGGGGTTGTCATGGGGTTTGCTCACCCTTTCCATTTTGTGTAGATTTTTCAATTGGCTTAACCTTTGTCTACAATGTTTGGGATGTTGGCATTGTTTAGTGAGTGTTTTTTCTTTGTTTTGCCCTTGCTTGGCAGAGCTTGAATGTTGGGGTCTAGTTTTTATGGTGTTCCCTTGTCTTTTTTTGAGGAGAGTGGTATTTCTACAAGACCTTTGGTTTTTGGTAGTATGGGCTCTACAGATCCAACTTTTTCAATGCATGCAAATTCATGTAGGGTTCAACTTTGTTGAGGAACTTCCCTCCAAAGTCCCGGTTTGGTTTCGTCTCCCTAGGCTCCCTCTTGAATTTTGATGGAGTGATATTCTTTATTTGATTGCTCTCCTCTAGGGAAAACCTATGGGCTATGCGATTCAAACACAAGTTAGAAAGGTAATTTCTTATGCCCACATTTGTGTTGAAATGGATTTAAATAACCCCTTGCCAGACTTTGTGGAAATTTGTCTTGGGTCCTCTTCCTAGATTTAGCAGCTTGATTATGAAATGCTTTCGTTTAGATATCATATCTATCATGAGTGTGGACATTTGCAAAGGAAATGCCCTCAATCCATCCCAACAATGACTGTACCAATGCTTCTTTTGATTCTAATCCTAAGGTTGATAAAGGGGAGGCTCTTATGGTTGAGGGGAGTGTAGATAAACAATGATTTGTTTCAGTTAAACCTTGGTATAAAGGGAGTGGATAGAAGAGAACCTCAAAAGATAGGAAAAATGATGAAACCTTCAATCAGTTTGATGTTATTAACGATTTGATCTAGGAAGAGGGAATTCCTATTGAGATGTCCTCTGATGTTGGACCTTTGGGAATAGTTTTGTTAGAATATGAGGAAAAAGATAATAGTAATTTGGCTCTGGTAGATATATAGGATGGGTAGATGGATACAAACCTACCCTCTCAGACTCTTGATGTTCCTGTACCATGAATCTCTTGTCCGACAAGATGTTAGTATTGTAGACGTTCCAGTCTCTTCTCTTGTAAAAGTAAGTTTGGACCTCGGTAAAAGTAGTGGGACTCCCAAAGCCTTGGGTTTGCATCAAAAACCCCTCAAGAAGGGCCCTTTAGAGAGTAAGTAGGATGTAAGTCAGACCAAGTAAAGGTAAAGTTAATTGGTGAGACATTGGTAGAATTTGGGTCAGTGAAGATCATTAACTCTAACTTCTCCCATTCTCATAATTGATAGTTATATCATGGAATGTGAGGGGTATGAATAGAATCCATAGACAAAAGGTTATTCATAAGCTAATTGACTCTCATTCTTTAGATATTATTTTTATTTAGGAAACCAAGTTGACAGTGGATGGTTTTCTTAGCAAAGCTCCTAGAATCTAGTCTTGTGGTCTTTGTTAGTGTGTTGGGTCCCTTGGAAGATCGGGGGGTATTGATGTTTTTTGATGTTGACTTGATGATGATAATATTGATGTAATAGGTTGAGTGATGAATTATATTGTGTTGTGATTGATGGCAACCATGTTTCTTCAGTCATCTAAGTCATTTAGTCCAACCGGTAGAGGAAGCAGATAAATAGTGAACCGGTAAACAATGACAAAGCTAAGTTCAAGCGACTGGTACGGAATATCGGTGAAGAGTTAAGTGTTGCGGTTTGGAATGTATGTTCATGACATTGGTATGAGTCTATGGCTAGAACCACATCAACAGATTCAAAGTTTGGAGCGAGTTATGATGTACCGAGCAGTCTTTCAAGAAGAACAATTAACCGGTTGAGCAAAGTTACTTAGATCGGTAAACCGATAGACATAATGATTTATTTTTGAGTTATGAATTATGTGGCCGATATGAGTAAATCGTGTTGAGCAAGATTGAATAGATACATTGAACCTAGGAAATTGTTCCAAGGGTTTTAGCTGACTTAGCAGATTTGTTTATAAAAAAGGAGTATATTGTGTGATGATGTATAAGACATGAGATCTATAGTATGAATTTGATTGTGTGGTGAAAGGTGAAGTTCTGTATTGATATTTAGTTGGTGTTAGAAGAAGATCTAAAGTGGATCTAATCAGGTACAAAGGTACTAACATCAAACCAGTCACTTGTTATTCCATAACAGTTGCAACAAGATAAAATCCTCTAACAAGGTCACTCCTAACAGGGTGCGGTAGGATCCTCACAGGTCCGAAGGTTTAAATCCTCTAACTAGGTCACACATTAACTTGTGTTGTTTAAATACCATAGTTGGGTATCTCCTAATAGGGCTGGTCCTAACAGGCCTTATTATAATAGCTCCTAACCGGGTGTGCTCCTAACAGAGCAATTGTAAGACCTTAACCAGTCAAATCCCTATTTTGTAGATAGTTGATCTTGTGGGTTCTAATTCCTGTCATGGTTTTTCCCATTTGGGTTTCCATGTAAAAAACATTGTGTTATGAGTTGCATGTTTTATTGGGTGTTAGCTTATGTGGTTATTTTCCTTGCATGCTTGTTAAGTTTCAAATTGATAAAAGTGGTGATCAGATTTGTGTTGTTGTTTTTTCTTGCACTGATTCATCCCCCCCTCTCAGTGCTTTATAAGTTTATCAATTGGTATCAGAGCCTAATGCCTTTAAGGCTTAATCGCTTGGGAAGGATCCTTAAGGCTATCATGGGGATGTGAGTTATAGAGAGCTTTCTAACCGGTTTGCAGAATCCAAAGAAGCCCTAGGTGAGTTAAGGGTCAAGTATAAAGCTTCATTGTCTAAGAGGAGAGAGCTAGCTGAGCAGTTGTATGAAATTAGTGAAAATAATTCATCTAAAGAAGCTAACATTGATGCATTGGCTAATGAGGTGGAAAAGATGAATGATGATAAGTCAAATCTGAGGAGAGAGCTGGAAGCCCTAACTATCAGGATGAGTCAAGAGCTAGAAGCTAAGAGGGCTGCTGAAGACAAGATCAGAGAGAAGGATCATGAGATCTCTAAACTAAATCAGGAGATTGGTACTCTGCATGCAAATCTTCATGAGGAAAAAGAAGAAAAGGAAGAAATATAGGTTGATCTAGACATGGCTATGTCTCTTAGAGAGAGTCTTATGAAAAATAATGAAGATCTTACTAAGGAGTTGGCTGATGCTAATGAGATATTGGCTAAATACAATAAGAGCTCTACTATGCTTGACAAGAAGATTCAGTCACAAAGGTAGAATGGAGATACACATGGCATGGGATATACAACCTTTGAGAAAGGAGAGCCTTCTGGTACTAAGGACATCATTCATGAAGGCAAATATGCACCTAAGACAAAGAAGAACACCGATAAGAAACCCTACAAAATAATATGATTTAATTGTCATAAGACAGGTCATACTACTAATGTTTATATAAGCAAATCTAGTTCTTTTGATGGTTATATATAAGCCTAGAACTTTTGATGGCTATTGTTACACTTGCAACAAGTATGGACATAGAGCTATTGAGTGAAGGTTTGGAGAAAACATTCAAAGACCTTACATGAATCAAAGACCTAATGGTGAATGACAAAGATCTTTCAATAAGCGGAAAAACCCTACTTGACAGAGACCTTATGTGAACCGGTCTAGTCCTTATGAGATGGTGTATAGACAGAATGTGACTTGTTTCATTTGTCACAACTTTGGACATATTGCTATGAACTATCAGAGAAGAATTGGTAGAGGCAAAGTTGGACCCTGGAGCGCATCTAGAATGGCTTGTTTTCATTGTCACAAACCGGGACATGTTGGAAAGCCTTGCAAAGTTTCGCAGAGCAAGAATGAACCAACTGGTTGATCAGTCTGCTGACCAGAAAGGTAAGAAGGTTGATGTGGAGGAAACCAGATAAGAGATGAACAAGATCTGGAGAAAGAAAAGTGAGGAGAAACCATCAAAAGATTCTAATTCTTCACCTAGTGTGGAGAACCCCTCACTTGTAAACTAAGCTAGTTATAAAGCTTAGGGGGAGCTTATTGTCAGATCTATTTTCGGATTCCTTGAAGGACTATGCGGTAAGTTAAATCTATATATTCAGATGTAATTTGATGATGAGTAATGATTTTGAGTTGAAACTAGTAAGTTGGATGTGTTATGAGAACCGATAGCATGTTTTAGGGTTGAATGGTGTTTAGGGTTTGTTCAATCGGGTATAACATTTAATGCAGTTTGTGAAAGGTAAATAAAAAGTGTTTTACAAGTTTCATTTGTTACCTTTGCATTCTCAAGAGAATTTAGAGAGTGACTAAAGAAAAGAAGAGCTTTTGATTACTGCATTGGCAAGGTTGATTGCAAATTGAAGAGATTTGTGGAGAAGTGAATCAATGAAGTGCCTTCAGACCGGAAAGTGCAGAAACCCTAGAAACGAAGAAGTTGAAAAGGTATTTATCTGAGAATCTAAGGTTGTGTTTGATATTTTTCAATGGATACACCACACTTTGTAGATGTTACTAAAAGGCCTTGATCATAATTCAAGAGGTATCCACATAAGTCGACGAAAATTGATCCAACTGAAGCCCTATCGAACGTACCCTATGGTGTATTACATGTAGAAGATGTCTGATCCTATATTTATTGCAAACTGGAAGATTTGGGAACTATTGCTATCTTTAATTAGTATCAGACTTTGTGTGTTAAGAAAGGAGTTATAAAAGATCAATTCCAAAGGGTTATCGACAAGGGTTTTCACCATGCACTGAACTTTCTTGATGAATTCGAAGAAGACCATATCATATATGGCTTGAGCAGAATACATGATCAGTTTATGTGGCTTGATTGACTGCATAAGATTACAAAGAAATATATTCATGTCGTTACCAGATTGTGGGCAACCGGTGAAGTTCCTGTGCTGAGATCAATCTCAAAGGATGAAGTCACCTGATTAGCAAAGTCTAAATGGGATGGTCGAGCAATGACTATAAATGAGATTGAAGACCCTAAGGTGAAATTTGCATCTATGGTCATCGGATATAGGATTTATCATTCAAGCAAAAAAAACAATATTCTTGGAGCTATGATTCAGACTGCTTACCAGATGATTAAAGAAAATGTAGACTATGATCTTGTTGAAGCCTTGAGAACCCAGTTGATATTAATTTGGAATCTATCAAGAAGGATAAAAGGCATAAATTTAAATTTGGATATTTTATCATAGGTTTGTTTTTCTATCTCTAGAACTCCTTTCCCAGTATTGGTGATATTCAATGGTCAGAAGGTACACCGACAAAGTTACAAATCAAGAACACCATCAAGATGATCGGTAATGAGTTTACAAAGGTAATTTGGGGATATTTTAAATATTTTCAGAAGATGCATGAAAGAGAAAGGATACCGGAATAGGTTGTTAAAAGGTATGAAGATTATATCTATTTCATGGTTGATACTGACACTTGTCAGATGGAGGTAGTAGAACCTACAACATCATGGGTGATGCCCATGGGTTATGAGGTAATGTTGATCATCTTCTATCTACACCAGTAGATCCAAATGCAACAAGGTTTGGAACATATAAGGAGAAATCTATTGAGGTACATTCTAAGTTAGCAAAACCGGTCATTGCAAGGGCAAATACCAAATTATTTGTATAGTAAATTAGATGCAAGATGGAAAGTTGCAATAAAACAAGACACATAAATTATTGAATTTGTTCTTGTAAGTTTACAACCAGAAGCCTCTAAGGAGGAATTGCAAAATATCTTTTTGAATTCAAAACCATTCTTTAGATCAAAGAAAAGGTTTACAAGATTACTTGTTGGAGAATCCCAGTCAGTACAAGATGAGACTAAGGAGATTTTGAAGAATTTTTTTAGGATTAGTCCCTGAAGAAGAAGAGGAACCAGAGAGACTTAAGGGAGAAGATCTCCCTGACAATGTGAATATTGATGATATCATACTAGATGAGGTTGTTTTTTATGACACAAGCACTAAGAAAGAGACAATAATTATCACTAATGAAGAGACAGTGTTACCGGAAGACATCTCCACCAGTAAGGATAAAGACAAAGATGTACAAGAGATTGAGACTGAAGGAAATGTACAAACAGAAAATGTACAACCCACTGAGCAACCAAACAAGACATAAGCTACAATCAAGAACACTGAGAAGGAATATGAGAAGAGAAGGATTAAAATTTTGATCAAGGAAATTGACAGAGACAGAGTAGGTCTTACTGTCAACATGGACCTCATTAAAGAAGAATTACAAACCGAAGGTAAAATCCTTTTCACAATTTCAAACGTTTCACTATTTTGTGATGATCTTGAGAAGAAAAAGAAGGAAGCTCAGTAGGAGCTTAAAGTTTTGAGTGAATAATTCAATCCCTTGAATAATTCTGCAATCCATTTTGGTAGATCAGTTGTTGCACTACAACAAATGCTTTAGGCTTATGAGGCTGAACAAGTGAAAAGGACAACTTCACTGCAGGAGTTGCATACTTTATTAGTCCCTAAGATTGAAATTTTGCAGAGAGGCTACAAGGAGACTAAAGAAATGTTGGCTACACCGGAGATGGGCACACTTGATGCCATGGAAGAGATTTCATCTCAGATCTAGACACATACTAAGATAATAGGGACACTTTTGGAAACTTGGCACAATGATTTGACACTTTTGAAGTCTAGTTTTGTAGATGTAATTCATAAAATGACATTATAAAACATTTTGAACTCCTATATATTTTGGTAATGCAAATTTTGATATTTATTGCATTTATCTTTTCATGCATTTACTTACCTTTTCCATTGTTGTCAAAGGGGGAGTAGTAGTATTGGTCAAAATTTTGTAAAAGGTTATTAGTATGGGTAGAGGAAGCAGTTAAACAATGAACCGGTAAATAGTGACAGAGCTATGTTCAAGCGATCAGTACAGAAGATAGGTGAAGAGTTAAGTGTTGTGGTTTGGAATGTATGTCCATGACATTGGTATGAGTCTATGGCTAAATCTACATCAACAGATTCAAAGTTTGGAGCGAGTTATGATGTACTGAGTAGTCACTCAAGAAGGATAGTTAACCGATTGAGAAGAGTTACTTAGATCGGTAAACCGGTGGACATAATGTTTTATTTTTGAGTTATGAATTATGTGGTCGACATGAGTAAAGTGTGATGAGCAAGATTGGCTAGATACATTGAACCTAGGAAATTGCTCCAAGGGTTTTAGCCAACTTAGCAGAGTTGTTTATAAAAAGGAGTATATTGTGTAATGATGTATTAAACATGAGATCTATAGTGCGAATTTGATTGTGCGGTGAAAGGTGAATATATGTATTGATGTTTAGTCAATGTTAGAAGCAAATTTGAAGTGGATCTAATCAGGCACAAATGTACTAACAACAGATAAGTCAATTGTTGTTCCCTAACAGTTGCAACAAGATAAAATCCTCTAACAAGGTCACTCCTAACAAGGTGTAGTAGGATCCTCACAGGTCTGAAGGTTTAAATCCTCTAACCAGGTCATACATTAACTTGTGTTGTTTAAATCCCATTGATAGGTAGCTCCTAACAGGCCTTATTGTAATAGCTCCTAACTGGGCTAAGCCACTCCTAACCAGGTGTTCTCCTAATAGACCAATTGTAAGACCTTAATTGGTCAGAACCCTATTCTGCAGATAGTTGATCTTGTGGGTTCTAATTCCCACCGTAGTTTTTCCCATTTGGGTTTCCATGTGAAAAACATTGTGTTATGAGTTGCATGTTTTATTGGGTGTTAGCTTATGTGGTTATTTTCCTTGCACGCTTGTTAAGTTTCAAATTGATAAAATTGGTGATTAGATCTGTGTTGTTATTTTTGCTTGCAATGATTCACCCCCCCCCCCCCCCCCCTCAGTGCCTTATACGTTTATCATTGAAACCCAAAGAATATTATTCCTATGTGGTGGATTTCAAGTTGCTCTTTTATTTTTGTGGTTTCTTCTAGTCTGGACTCTGGTGAAACTTGTCTTTTCACTAATGTCTATGCCTGTACTAATCTCTTAGGTAAGGTTCAACTTTGGGCTCACATAAAAAATGTTCAGTCTCTAGTACCCCTTCTCCCTTGAATTGTGGTTGGGGACTTTAATGTAGTTTCAAACTTGGAGGAAAAACGATGAGGCTTAGCTAGATTAGATCTTTCTGTTGGTCTTTTTTGAGATAATATTTAATCTTTTGAACTTAATTTTTATGCAATGAAATAATAGAAGAAAAGTGGAGAAGAGGTTATTTCTGAGTGGCTTGATAGGTTTTTTGTCTCTTATTATTGGTTGGGAGATAGGTGGACTATTAGCTCAGATATTTGGATTGGAAAGGTTTTGTTCACTGGCTAATAAACTTCCTTTAGGACTTCAAACAACACCTCTTTCAAGTTTTAGATCATGTGGTTGTGTGATCTCTCTCTTCAATACCTAGTGGTTGTTTAGTGGTGGGAAGGGAAAGCCACTCATGGCAGGGCTATGTATTCCTTTATTAAAATATTACAGTATTTGAAATACAAGCTCAAGAAGTGGAACATACAATGTTTTGGAAATCTTCACTTCAAGAAGATGGTGACTCGATCTTGGCAGGACATTGTCACTTGTTTGATCCATGATCAAGGACTACCCTGGATTTGAGTAGAGAGGAATCAATTGCTATCAAGGAGTTGGAGGAATGAGAGTTGTGAGATGAGATTTTTTGGAAGAAAAAGTCTCATATAGATTGGATTCAGGAGGGGGATAGGAACACAACTTTCTTTTTTCATAATTTTGTCAATTCCAAAAGGAATGGTAATCTTATTTCCTCTCCTATGAATGTAGAAGGTGCCTAATTGTCTTTATTGGGAGAGATTTTTAGGGAGGCTGCTTATTATTTTTCTGTTTTATTCACTGAAGCTTCTCCCTTGTAAGAGATGAGGAAATTTTCATTTTGGATTGCATCCCACCTTTAGTTTTTAATGAAATTAATGGAGCTCTCACTCAACCCATATCAATGCAGAAATTGGAGGAAGTGGTGTTCATTATGAAAATAGGTAAATCCCCAAGCCCTAATGGCTTTCATATTGAATTTTATCAATAATTTTGGGATATTATCAAATTAGATATTTTAGAGGTGGTTTAGGAATCACATCGAATACACAAATGTTAAAAGCAATGAATTCCACATTTTTTGCTCTTATCTCTAATAAAGAGGAGGCAAATAGCTTGAATCAATTTAGACATGTTGCTCGGTGTAATGTGGCCTATAAAATTATCATAAAATTAATTGCTAAAAGACTAAAGGTGTGTGTCATGGTTTTGATTTCCAATGAGTAGTGGGGTTTTGTTTGGGGTAAGCAGATTCTGGATGGGATTGTGATTCATAGAAAGGCTATTCTTTGGTGACAAATTCTAAGGAGAAAGAAATGTTCACCAAACTTGACATGTCAAAAGCTTATGACAAGGTCAAGTGGACTTTTTTGTAGAAGGTTCTTCTTTCTTTTGGTTTTGGGGATGATTGGGTTAATTAGACCTTGAGTTGTGTTACCTCTTCCTCATTTTCTATTCTTACCAATGTGGAGCCATCAAATTTGTTTAGTGCTTCTCGTGGTCTTTGTCAAGGGGACCCTCTTTCATCCTATTTTTATATTATCGTGGCTAAAGGGCTAGGTAGGTTTATTAATTCTCATGTAAGACAAGGTATGATTTAGGTGTTGTTATATGGAGTCTAATCGGACTTGGAGGTTAACATTTCCCCACTTCTATCGGCGCAATTTCCCCCTAAATTATTTAATGAGGGTTTGAGGGAAGTGCTCCCAAGGTGGGGTCAAGGGTCAAGGGTCAACGCGAGGTTATATTTCTATTGGCTGACATGTTGAAACCCTAATTTTGTAACTGACATAAGTCTTGATAAAAGGCTAAGGGTGGGGTTTTTTCTATAAAGAATTTTGTAACATTTTTGCAGCAGCATTGAGTTGCAAGGGATTGTTGGTTGTAATCAGTTCAATTTGTTGGATAATAATATTGGATTCTTTGTTTGGTGAATGTAGCCCGAGTTTGGGTGAACCACATTAAAAATTGTCTCCTCATTGTTATTATTTATGTGTTTTTCATTCCTCTGTTTAATCTTTATTTGCATATATAATTGATATTTTTTGTGTGAAATTCCTAACAAGTGGTATCAGAGTGGGTTGTGTTTGATTATCATTTGCAAGAAGGTCTCATGGTGGCAGCCTCATGGCTAAGTAGGAGCAATGGCGGATGAGGGTAAATTGAAGGTAGATAAATTCAATGGGCAGAACTATCAGTTATGAAAGATGCAGATGGAGGATTATCTCTATTAGAAGGATTTATGGAGGCCATTGGAAGGAATAGCCAAGA